>NC_140373.1:900000-912500 GCF_054491055.1 Hypomesus nipponensis | reverse complement strand
GCCTCTCACCCCCTCCTCCCAACCCCATCCTGTGGGTTCTCCTCCAATCAGATCTCCTTCCAGGAGACCCCGCCCCCAGACCCGCCCCTCCAATTGGGACACGCCTACGTCTCATCCCAGATTGCTGACCTCACAGTGGACATGGTCAATGGGCAGCAAGATGCAACAGGAAGTGATCATCAGCCAAGTGACAGCATGATTGACAGGTGCGTGTGAGGGGTCAGAGTGGAAGGTTTCCTCTCTGCTGGGATTGAGCTTCTGCTTCTAACATGTTTTCTTTTCACCTGACACAGGTCCGGCAGCATCAGTCTTCCCCCATACACCCAGACCTACCCAGACACCCAGCATGATTCCATGTCCTTCTCATCCTCCTCTCTTCCTCAGCCCTCCTCCTCCTATCCCTCCCTCCCTCCCCCTGAACCCTCCTCCCAAACCACGCCCTCATCCACCTCTATTTATCCCTCCATCCTCTCCTCCTCTCCCTCCCTCCCTCACACCTCCACCACATCCCCCTTACTCCACCAGACCATCTTCACCTACCCTCCCCTCACTCCTCCCTCCTCCACCTCCTCCTCTCCCCAGCCGCTCCTCTCCTCCTCCTCCTATCACTCCTTGTCCCAGCAGGAACTGGTGACCCCTCACACTCCTCCCAACACCTCTTTCCCTCTCCTCCCTCCTCCCACCTGTCCCTCCCTGCTGACCCCCCCTCCCCAGACTCAGCAGGCGGACGCAGGACCCCCCCAGATCCCCTTCTCTTACACTGACCCCCCCCCCTCCCATCCCGACCCCAACCAATCACAACCCCTCCAGATGTCCGCCCCCCTCCCCTCTCTCCCCTTCTCTCTCTCCGCTTCAGCATCTTATCCTTTTCCCTCCTTCCCTTCCTCCATCCCCAACTCCTTCTCCGTCCCAAACCCAATCCAGCTCCCTACTCCCTCCTCTCTCCCCAACCCTCCTTACCAGCCCTCCTCTGCTCCTCACCTCCTTCCTTCCTCTTTCACAAACTACTCCCTCCCTCCCTCCGCACACCCCCTGAACCCAGGTACCACGCACTCCTCCTCCTACCCCCCCGTAGCCCCCACAGAGATGGGCTCCTTCTCCCAGTTCCCCCCTGGCGCCCACTACCTCCCAGAGATGGTACTGCATCACCCAACCCTACTGGAGACCTCTCTCTCCTCCTACCCCCCCCCCTCCTCCGGCTCCCCCACCCTGTACCCCCCCTCCTCCGCCCCCCCCACCCTGTACCCCTCCTTCTCCTCCTACCCTCTGCGCTTGTACCAGGACCCGTGCCCCTCCTACTCTCTTCCTCTCAGGCATGTCTACAGGCAGCCGCAGCTTGGCCACGCCCACACCCAGGGGTCCTACCTGGACATGAGTGGGCGGGCCATGTTCTGAGGTGGGCGGGGCTAAGGACCACAGACAGGAGCTGTGCTTTTGACTTTTCGTAGCGGCTGCAGCTGCCTTTGCGACGTTGCAGGCAGGCTACATACACAATATTCTGCATCTCCGTGTAAGGGTTACAGACAGACAGGTTCGTATGGTCTGCCGTCTGGTGAACTGCCAGACAGGTTGTCGTCTCTTTCGCTGCACAAAGGATTGTGGGTCCAAGAAGCTATGGAAGGATGAGTCTTGTATGAAAGAACATGGACATCCTGGTGTTGCTGACCGGCTATTTAGACATAGTTTGTATAGAGACATGTTATCAGTTTAAACATACTCTGTATAGAGACATAACTGTTTAGAAACACTCTGTATTGAGACATGTTAACCAAGTGTTAAGAGTTGGGTTCAGACTGATTAAGGGAGGATATTATGGTGATAATGATGAAGTTTTACTAAATGTTATGGTGTTGTGATTTTACATACAAGTAGTAAATAGAACTTTTTTTTTTTTTACAAAAAAATCAACTGCATGAACTTTTAGATGGAGCTCATTTAAAGAGATATTATTTGTTTACAATACAATTATTAAAATGTTTTTTATCTTCTTTTGCTATTCCTGTTTGACAGTGTTTTTTTCTACTCTACCTGTGTGAACAAACTGGTTAATTATCTTATCACACCACAACACTAATGATCAGAGATCATTTCACATACCCGGGTCCCTATAAAGCCGTCTGAAATGGTCCTTCATCTCTCTGTCTCTGTCTCTGTCTCTGTCTCTGTCTCTGTCTCTGTCTCTGTCTCTGTCTCTGTCTCTGTCTCTGTCTCTGTCTCTCTCTCTCTCTCTCTCTCTCTCTCTCTTTCTCTCTCTCTCTCTCTCTCTCTCTCTCTCTCCCTCCCTCCCTCCCTCCCTCCCTCCCTCCCTCCCTCCCTCCCTCCCTCCCTCCCTCCCTCCCTCCCTCCCTCCCTCCCTCCCTCCCTCCCTCCCTCCCTCCCCCTCTCTCTCTCTCTCTCTCTCTCTCTCCCCCTCCCCTCCCCCTCCCCCTCCCCCTCCCCCTCCCCCTCTCTCTCTCTCTCTCTCACACCAACGTTTCACACCTCCAGCGAGGGAGGAACTGAAGGAGAAAAAGGCTATACAAGCTGAACCAGATTTTTTTAATTCCTTTTTCAATTTCAAATCCAACATTTGGTTAAATTGTAAAAGACTGCAGAAGATCCCTTGGTGTGGAAATCAAGGCCAGACACAAGTAATTTATGTTGTAATTGTATTTCTAAAGCTATTGTGTGTATTTAACTCCCTAACTGCCCCCCTCTCTACTCCAGCTACCCCTACATCAACCCTGTTCCCAGCCCCCAACCCCCCCCCCCTCAGCCCCAGCCCTCCCTCTCAGCCCCTCAGCCCCAGCCCCAGCCCTCCCTCTCAGCCCCCCAGCCCCAGCCCCAGCCCTCCCTCTCAGGCCCCCAGCCCTCCCTCTCAGCCCCTCAGCCCCAGCCCCAGCCCTCCCTCTCAGGCCCCCAGCCCTCCCTCTCAGCCCCTCAGCCCCAGCCCCAGCCCTCCCTCTCAGCCCCCCAGCCCTCCCTCTCAGCCCCCCAGCCCTCCCTCTCAGCCCCCCAGCCCTCCCTCTCAGCCCCCCAGCCCTCCCTCTCAGCCCCTCAGCCCCAGCCCCAGCCCCAGCCCTCCCTCTCAGGCCCCCAGCCCTCCCTCTCAGCCCCTCAGCCCCAGCCCCAGCCCTCCCTCTCAGCCCCCCAGCCCTCCCTCTCAGCCCCCCAGCCCTCCCTCTCAGCCCCCCAGCCCTCCCTCTCAGCCCCCCAGCCCTCCCTCTCAGCCCCCCAGCCCCCCAGCCCTCCCTCTCAGCCCCCCAGCCCTCCCTCTCAGCCCCCCAGCCCTCCCTCTCAGCCCCCCAGCCCCCCAGCCCTCCCTCTCAGCCCCCCAGCCCTCCCTCTCAGCCCCCCAGCCCTCCCTCTCAGCCCCTCAGCCCTCCCTCTCAGCCCCCCAGCCCCAGCCTCCGGTGCAGCTCCCCTCTCAGCAGGGTTCTCTCCTTGCGGATGCCCTGCAGCACGGTCCTGTTCTCCTGTGCTCGCCGCACCAGGTAGGGCAGCGTGTCGTCCACGGAACCGTACGGAACCGACTTATACACCGAGTACCCCTGCTGGGCTGGGGGGGGGAGGGAGCGGGGGAGGGGAGGAGTAGGTGCGCGGATTCTTAGTTAGTGGTGTGTGTGTGTTGTGGTGTGTGTGTTGTGGTGTGTGTGGAGACTCACCCAGGGTCAGAGACACATGGTCACACATCCCCAACAGCTGGCCAAAACACACTGAGCCCCCTTCTCTGTCCACGCCCAGCTCTGCCATCCTGCACACCACACACACACACACCACACACACACACCACACACACACACCACACACACACACACACACACCACACACACACACACACACACCACACACACACACCACACACACACCACACACACACACACACCACACACACAGCTGTACTCTGCTCTATATTAAAATACACAACACACATACCCTAGCTTTACTCTGAAGTCGAATTTCACAAACCACACACACAGTTGAGTGAGCAGGGTTGTACCTTTCGGCGGCGTATCGGACTGACACCTCGTTGTGCGTTGCCACGATGATGCGGTACCGCCAAGGATTCTGAGAGATGAGCTCCAGCATGATGTTCAAGCAGCCGTTGTAACTATGACCACAGAACCATGGAAACGGCAATAACAAGCAGGTACTGCAGTAACTCGAGCTGTCTAGATGACCGTTTCTGTTGCAGCTTGTTCAATCTGTTTTAGTTTGTAAATTAACATAATCTATCTATGACATTTCCAAGATTGTAAAGCCTTTTGGCTGACCTGTTATTGGTGTGCTCCCAGGATTGGTGGATGGGGTCTGCGCGGGCCTCCTGATTAGCCAGCTTCCTCTCTTTGTCCATGTAGGCCCCCCTGACTAGCTTGACCCCCAGAGAGAAGGACTCACGAATGGACAGGTGGACAGCCTCCAGCAGCAGAGACCTGGACTCCTGGGGGGGAGAGAGAGACAGGGGAGGGAGGAGGAGAGAGGAAGGGAGGAGGAGAGAGGAAGGGAGGAAGAGAGAGGAAGGGAGGAGGAGAGAGGAAGGGAGGAGGAGAGAGGAAGGGAGGAGGAGAGAGGGAGGGAGGAGGAGAGAGGAAGGGAGGAGGAGACAGGAAGGGAGGAGGAGAGAGGGAGGGAGGAGGAGAGAGGAAGGGAGGAGGAGAGAGGAAGGGAGGAGGAGAGAGGAAGGGAGGAGGAGAGAGGAAGGGAGGAGGAGAGAGGGAGGGAGGCAGAGAGACAGAGAAAAGCAGAGAGACAGTAAGAGAGAGAAAGAGACACAGAAAAGTGGGCAAGATAGATGAATGTATGTATATGTAGTTATATATTTTAGTATACTGTATATGCATGGTATACATGATTATTGTTTTATTATTTACTTTACTTGTTGTTTTAAAATGAGGAATGCTAATACCTTGAGGTAACACTGATATGTGTTCCAGACCCAGGCGCCATCTTGGTTAAACTTCTTCATCATCGCCATGGTGACGAGAGAGAGGGCAGGGTTCATGTAGGTGTACTCAGCGTCGACCAGGACTCGTACCCTGTTGACACTGGCCTGATGTAAACCAAAAAAGGAATTTTAGAAAGTTTTACTGCAAAAAAAACAAAGTTTTAGAAAATAAGGTCAAAAAATAAACTTTGCGCCCAAAAAGTTGTGTTGTATGTTAAAAAAAAAGTTTCGAAAGGCTGAAAAACTATTATTACAACTGCAGCCTCTGAGAAAATAATATATTTTATTTAACTTTCGGAAACAAAAAAAGTTTTACTTTTCGGTTCATGTGTTCAAAAGATTTCAAAAATATTTTCCCAAATGTTTTTTTCCCAAAAAATGTGCAAGGTTGATTTTTTGTTTTGTTTTTGTAAGTTTCGAAAAATAGTTTCGATGTCGTGTGGATTTCACTGCTTGAGCAGTCAAGGAGAGCATACCAGGCGCTCGCTCGCAGAACTCTAGGTTGTTGAATTTGTGCGTGAGTAGCCTACTTATATTTCGCAAGGGAAAAGTTAGTATCTGCGCGTGTGAAATATTCTATGCGCTCGTGACTTTTGACATATATCTGACGCCATCTGCGGGTGCTCCGACCGCTCCGAGATGAAGATTTGGTGTACTGGCACGCTTTGATGGACGGAGCAAGCTAGTGAACCTAGATAGCACACCGAGCTACATTAGCAACTCGTAGATTACGTTTATATCCCTTCTTTTAAATAGACATACTGAAGGAGCAACACAAAATGTGCATCTAATCAGATAGAAAATATTTATTTAAAACGTTGAGAAAGAAACGCTCCCCTACTGAGCTACACCCAACCACCCAATTAAATGGGGGGGGGGGGCATTTTTTCACAAAGGGGAGGGGGAAACGCATTTACAAAGCATTTATGATTCAAAATAAGAGCAGACCTGCATATTCTGCAGGAAAGTGTAGCCATCTTGATATTTAATGTATAGCCAATGCCATTATTTCATATTTATACTTTAGTATTTTTTGAGGGGGCACAGCATTCCATTTGGGGGGACATTTCCCCCCAATGCCCCCCCCCCTTGGAGCCGAACCGGTCCTCACCTCTGCCACCGCATTCAGTCTTCGAAGGCCGCAGCAAAAATGTGCGTTCTCACTCTCCTCCAGACCGGGGAAACTGATTGGCTGTGGGTGACAGGAAGTCAGACAGATGTGAGGTGGTCAGCAGCCTATCAATGCTGGCGTATCTCTGGGCCCTGGGGCTACCTCTCCCTCCATGGCTCTGATCAGCTGCTGCAGCTCCCAGCCCTGCAGCTCCCAGCCCTGCAGCTGCAGCAGGGAGGTGATCTTCACCTGGGGACAGAGAACAGAGTCTCACCTGGAGCACATGCTAACCCTGGAGCACATGTTAACCCTGGAGCACACGCTAACCCTGGAGCACATGCTAACCCTGGAGCACATGTTAACCCTGGAGCACACGCTAACCCTGGAGCACATGCTAACCCTGGAGCACACGCTAACCCTGGAGCACACGTTAACCCTGGAGCACACGCTAACCCTGGAGCACACGCTAACCCTGGAGCACACGCTAACCCTGGAGCACACGTTAACCCTGGAGCACACGCTAACCCTGGAGCACACGCTAACCCTGGAGCACGCGCTAACCCTGGAGCACACGCTAACCCTGGAGCACACGCTAACCCTGGAGCACACGCTAACCCTGGAGCACACACTAACCCTGGAGCACACGCTAACCCTGGAGCACACGCTAATTGGAATCTTACACAGAGCTCTGGACTGAGCAGAGCCGTGACCTTCAGTTGCATCATGGGGTCCGGGCTCCAGGCGTTGCTGTGAGACATGCGGACGCATTCCAACATGGCCGTCAGGTTGTCGTTGTACCGCAGCTCCCTGGTGACGGATGTGACAGTGATGTTTGAACACTGAGGGAGAAAACTGCCATGGAGGAGTAGTATCTGTACAATCAGTGTGTGTGTGTGTGTGTGTGTGTATGTGTGTGTGTGTGTGGGGGGGGGGGGGGTTGGACTGTGGGACTGCTCTGGTCACTAGCCACATGTCTGCTAGCTAGTGTGTTAGCGGTTAGCAAGCTAGATACTGCCCATCTAGCTAAACTGGAAAACGTGCCTGTAATGACCAGTTAGTCAAGCTCGCTCCTACCCCTAGCCCAAGTGTGGGTGTGGCCTCTTACCCAGTGCCCTCCCCCAGGTCCTCTTCTATTGGCACAGCCAGCATGGGGCGGAGTCCCAGAGCACTCATCTTCTCCATGGATTGGCTGATCTCACCCTCCGTCTCTCCAGCCACAAACTGGGCATACACGAAGGGGCGGAGCAACAGAGCGAAGCCTCTTTTACCCAGAATGCTCCGAGCTATGGACAGGAGCTGATACATGCATGGAAAGGATGGAGGGTGAGATGTAGGAGGGAAAGAAATGGTAAAAGGGTGAGAAGAAAATGGGAGACAAAAGTGAAGTTAGAAGAGAGAAACAGAAAGAGGGGATAGAGAGGGGGAGGTAGAGAAAGGCAGATGGACAGAGAGAGAAAGAGAGCGAGAAAGGGACAGAGAAGAGACATGCAGAAATAGAGATGTAGATGAATGACCCGTGTAGATGACATGACAGCAGCATTGCTGACCTACATACTATATATGCACACACAAACACCAGGCTGGAGCAATCACTTCACCATCTGCACCCCCTCCTACCTCACCGCACATCTCACACTCTCATCTCCACATCACTCTCATCTCCACATCACTCTCATCTCCACATCACTCTCTCATCTCTCTCCATCCCTCTCTCCTCACCTTCCCACAGTTGTTGACCAGCAGGGTGCTGGAGCAGAGCCTGAACACTCCCAGGGCTCTGGCCAGCTCCGCCAGGCTCTTCACCCTGAAGGCCCCAGGGTCCTCAAAGGTCAAGAGGTCAGGGCGGGTTGGTCCCTGGGGCTGAGCTGGCAGGGGGGCGGGGGGGGGGCAGTCCCTCCTCAGCCACGCCCCGGGGCACCGCCGTACCCAGCAGCCTTGGCGACAGGAAGTGATGTAACGACGGTCGGAGGAGATGTGACCTGATCATACTACCTGACGGATCACGCTGGGTTGACCTGCGTTTCTGGTAGTGTGTGTGCACCCAAATATGCCAAGTGTGTGTACTTCTAGATGATGTACTGTGTGTGTGTTCCTAATTCCAAACCCCCTTGGCAGAGAAGCAGGGTGAACTGGCGTTGGCTGGTTTGTACGCTGTGTGGACTGTGTGTGACGTGTGTTAAATATAGCAGCTACATACAGCACACACACACACACTGAGCTACATACAGCACACACACACACACTGAGCTACATACAGCAGATTTAGTTTCCAGAAAGTCTTGTGAGAGGGGTGCAGAACAGGAGAACTTCCTCGGGCTGGAAGACAGGAACGTAGAACAGAAAACACGGTACGCACCACAAATACAAGTTTTAGAACTTTGAACAGGATAAACAAGAACATGAACATGCTTCGGGTTATGTTGATAGCCAGACTTGATTTGTAATGTGTTCATTTAGTAGATGCTTTTAAAAATGACCTAGGTGAGGATTTGAACCTGGAACATCTTGATCTGCAGTGAAATTCTGTACTGTGTGCAAACCATGCCTGTAGCCACATCTAGCATATTACATTGAACTAAAATCAAGCACATCTAAACTTTAACAAGTAAAAAGGTGTAGAGAGGGTTCTTACCGAGTGTAACCTGCCCTGACCAGCTCCACAGTGAGAGATGAAGGGTTCTCAGGCTGTTTTTGAGTGACAGGTTAATAAGTGGCTCACAGTTCAGTTTGTGTCAACAGCAGGTTGACCCTAAAAAGCACACAGGACCATAGACTAATAAGCACTAACAGACTTGCAAAACTTCATAAAGTATAGAAACTGCTTTTCATGTGGCAAGTTATGGTTCGAGAAAATCCTTGAAAGGAAATTCAAATGACCCCCATGAACCCTAACTCAACCAGCATACAAACTAGATGTTTTGTGATGCACTCGGTAGTAGAACATTAACAGTAGCAACACCAATGAACAGTATTCCTCAGTGATACACTAGGTCATCACTGCTACTGGATTTACATAATTCCAGAGTGGAACGTCCGACATGACTTGTTAAAACATGCTAGTATCCCAAACCTGCTGGGGAAACCAGCAGCTTATTGCTTCATCCACTGGGAACCCAACAGGTGCTGAGAAGATTGGAGGTCTCACAGATCATTAACTCTGCAGATAGAACAACACTGAACCCAGGAAACATGGATGACTAGAGGAACTGACACGAAACATATATACTAAGAACAGTCTAATCTGATTAGACATATATACACACCTAGATTAGACGTGTGGAGCAAATCTTAGCGGCTAGAACGATCTGAAAGTACACAGCATCCGCATACTTCATATTGAATCATGTTTATTATTTTATAGGTTACATTGACAAGTATTCACTTGACACTGAAGCCTCACTTGAAAAACAACCCTGTCACTGCAAACTGCTTCATCCACCACCACAACTGTCCATCATCAGAAAACTGAGTCCAACTGCAGAAATCCTTTCACACTCAACAAACTGGAGATAAAACTGTCCAATCGCAGCAGGGAGAGTCTGCAAATGTGGTGACGATCTGGACAGTGGTGATGACTCGGCCCCACACACAGGAAACAGGAAGCACAGGCAGCGTGTCATGTGATGTGGAATGCAGTCTGGCCAGGTGGGGGGGCGGGTCAGTATGAGCTCTGGTTCTGGTTCCTGTAGCCTCGCTGGTAACCACCCTGGTAACCACCGCCTCCTTGGTAACCTCCACCGCCCTGGTAACCGCCACCGCCGCCACCCTGGTAACCTCCACCGCCCTGGTAACCGCCGCCACCGCCCTGGTAACCTCCGCCACCGCCGCCCTGGTAACCGCCGCCGCCCTGGTAACCACCCCGCTTCTGCTGGTAACCATCCTTCTGGTCTGGAGAGAGAAAGAAGGAGGGAGGAGAGGGAGGATAAAGAAGGAGGGAGGAGAGGGAGGATAAAGAAGGAGGGAGGAGAGTAGGAAAGGAGTGGCCAGGTGATAAAGGAGAGAGAGAGGGATGAGAGAGAGATGCTGAGGTGTCAGTAGAGGAGTACAGACTCCTGGTTCCCTCGCTGCTTAGAGACAGACACAGCAGACAGTCACAAGCCACAGCTGACTCTCACATGGAGAGAACATGAAGGAATTGGTTTATAAGCACCTCGTTGGTAACCTTGCTTCTGGTAACCTCCTCTCTGGTCTGAAAACGCAATGAAAACTGTTTAGAAACACACACTCATGAAACACACTGTGAGTACACACACACACACACACACACACACACACACACACACACAAGAGCTAGGAGAATGATTAACAGATTATTCCAACAATCATGCAATTCAATCAATGATTTTTCAAACACCTCGTTGGTAACCTTGCTTCTGCTGGTACCCCCCTCTCTGTTCTGAAACCGTACAGTGAGAACAGTTTAGATACACACACACACACACCGCTGTGCCACGCAATCGGCGTGCACACACACACACTTTGGGAGGACAGAAAACATCCGTGGCAACGTGAAGCCCTCTCCCCCCCTGCTGCTGATACATGTTTAGAGGTCAGGATCCTATGTGCCAGCCCAGCCCAGCCACACACACACACACACACACATTCTCTCACCCCACCACACACACCCCAGAACCATGTAACCTGGAGGAGGCTGGCTGGAGATGATGATAGGTTAATAGCTCCTCCCCCAGACAGCCAGTGAGAAGGAAGGTGTAGCCCCTCCCTCCCTCCCTCCCTCCCTCCCTCCCTCCCTCCCTCCCTCCCTCCCTCCCTCCCTCCCTCCCTCCCTCCCTCCCTCCCTCCCTCCCTCCCTCCCTCCCTCCCCAGCCATGTGTACTTACCTCTCTGGTAGCCCTGCTTCTGCTGGTAACCACCCTTCTGATCTGGAGAGGAGAGAAGAGGAGGAGAGAGAGAAGGAGGAGGGAGGAGAGAGGACAGGGGAGTGGGTGGAAGAAGTGAGGAGAGACAGGGAGGGGGGAGATAAGCCGTCTTTGTCCTGTCTGTTGTTCCTACAACCAGTGTGTGTGTGTGTGAGTGAGTGTGTGTGTGTGTGTTAGTGTGTGTGTGCGTCTCACCCCTGTTGAAGTAGCCTCCGTAGACGCCCTGCTTCAGGTCGAACACGCGCTCGTTGTTCTCCACCAGTCCGCCCAACTTCTCAGCCAGCTGCAGGGCCATGTTCTGCAGGGAGGTGGGCTCGGTACGGTGCATCACCACCGTCTGGGTAGGCTGGTCCAGGGAGGCCTGCCGCACACACACACACACACACACACACACACACAGGAAGAGGGATGGAACAAGTTAGATACTGGTCATGTCAGCTCACCAGGGTTACTGTGTGTGTGTGTGTGTGTGTGTGTACCATGAGCTCCTCGTTGATGATCATCTTGCTGATGATGCTGTGCACCATGGGAAGCTCCAGCTCAAACATCTCAGACAGAGTCTCCATACTGAGAGAGAGAGAGAGAGAAAGAGTGAGAGAGAGAGAGAGAGAGAGAGAGAGAGAGTTAGTGTGTGTGAGAGAGTTAATGATGCGTGTGTGAGAGATAGAGTTTACCTGATGGAGTCGTACACACTGCTGTAGGTAAAAAGGTAGGTCCTCAAGGACTCCTCCTGGATTTTCCTACAAACACACCAATTCAGATTCAACAGCTAGTACCATTATTTTCATGTGTGTCTGCCTGTGTGTGTGTGTCTGCCGGTGTGTGTGTGTGTTCCTGTACCTGACGAGCATCTGTCGGACGTGCTGCGTCTCAGGGAACAGGTCCCAGACCTTGCTGTTCATCTTCTCGTTGATGATGAAGGAGTGGCAGGTACGCCAGTCTCCCATCTTCATGCTCTTACTGGCTGCCACCACGTGCTCCCGCATGCTCTCAGGGGGCCCTGCGGGGGGAGGTCACATGACTTACAGACCACCAGGGTGTACTGGGGGGGAGGTCACATGACTTACAGACCACCAGGGTGTACTGGGGGTGATGTCACATGACTTACAGACCACCAGGGTGTACTGGGGGTGATGTCACATGACTTACAGACAACCAGGGTGTTGATGTCACATGACTTACAGACCACCAGGGTGTTGATGTCACATGACTTACAGACCACCAGGGTGTACTGGGGGTGATGTCACATGACTTACAGACCACCAGGGTGTACTGGGGGTGATGTCACATGACTTACAGACCACCAGGGTGTACTGGGGGTGATGTCACATGACTTACAGACCACCAGGGTGTTGATGTCACATGACTTACAGACCACCAGGGTGTTGATGTCACATGACTTACAGACCACCAGGGTGTTGATGTCACATGACTTACAGACCACCAGGGTGTACTGGGGGTGATGTCACATGACTTACAGACCACCAGGGTGTACTGGGGGTGATGTCACATGACTTACAGACCACCAGGGTGTACTGGGGGTGATGTCACATGACTTACAGACCACCAGGGTGTACTGGGGGTG
>NC_140373.1:875000-895000 GCF_054491055.1 Hypomesus nipponensis | reverse complement strand
CACTATGGTAACCTACACGGTTTGGTTACTGACAGTAACTTGTATATCTGGTGTGAAGGAGGAGAGAGCCAGCGAGGGGAAGAGAGACACAGACAGAGAGTGAGTACCTTCATGAAGGCGGCCAGGTTGGGGTTGTAGTCGTACAGAGAGGCGATGATGTTGAACTTGATCTTCACCAGGATGCCCTCCCCCAGGGTGTGCTCATTAGAGATGGCAGCCAGAGCATGAAGCAGCTCGATCTGGGCCGCTCTGAGGAGGAGGACACGGAGGAGGGAGGCAGAAAGGAAAGAGGAGGAGGAGAGGTGTGGGGAAAGAGGGAGGAGGAGAGGGAGGTGTGGGGAAAGAGGGAGGAGGGAGAGTGAAAGAAGGTTGGAGAGAGAAATAGATTAAATGGTAGGGAGTGGAATTAAATACATACATTTCCTTAAAAAGTAATCCTAATAATTTGAGATGTTATTTAGTAGTGGCCATGATGGCCATGGTCGGAGCAGAGTGGGCCAGAGAGGACCAGGGGGGTCTCTGGCCCCAGTTGTACCTGTCTGTGCCCTTCTTGCCTCGGGCCTGCAGGATCTCGTTCAGCTTCTTCACCACCACGGTCGTGTTGATCTCTGTCCCCTTGGCAAACATCTTGGGCTTCTCCTGCAGGACACACAGAAAGCTGTCATTTAATGTGAGATTTGTTGTTAACATAGCTAGTTTGAGCTGGGAGAAAAGATTTCGGGATCAACAAGGTGAATAAGAGTGGACTTGAGGGAAGAGGATGACAAATTTGCAAAAGTATCAGAATTGGACGTGCTTATATGTGTATTTATTGCTATTTTATCATACATCTACCTGTATGCATCTTTGTAATGTCCTCACCTTGACCAGGGGAACTCCTCCCTTCACCTTCTCCCAGCCACCATCCCCCTCCTCTCCTCCCTCCTCCTCCGCCTCCTCCTCCAACCTCTTCTTGCGGTGCCTCTCCTTCCTGTCCTCCTTCTTCTTCTCACTGGTGTGGCGCTCTCCTTCCTGGGCCCTGCGGAGGACACACCGAGCATGCTCAGATGAGAGGACACACACAGAGCATGCTCAGATGAGAGGACACACCGAGCATGCTCAGATGAGAGGACACACACAGAGCATGCTCAGATGAGAGGACACACCGAGCATACTCAGATGAGAGGACACACCGAGCATGCTCAGATGAGAGGACACACCGAGCATGCTCAGATGAGAGGACACACACCGAGCATGCTCAGATGAGAGGACACACACCGAGCGTGCTCAGACAAAAGGAAATATGTCACAACCCGCTCATCCTTCACATGCGACACAGCAAGTCCCCGGGACTGGAGAAATACACCTGCTGAATGTCAACTTAATACACTCCATAGGGAGGAGGCATGTGAGGACTAACCCTAACTTCTTGAGGAAGACCACAGCCAAGGAGGCGCTCTTCTCGTCGTCATCCCCGCTCTCGCTGCCACTGTCCACCGCGTCTGAGCCCCAGTCCTCATCATCATCACTGCTGGACGACTCCTCGTCCTGGCCAGGGCAGACACACTTGTTACCATGACTACCTCACAACCAGGCGAGGTAGTCATGGTAACCTCAGGGAGGCCCGGTGCCATTACGTAACATTTGACTAATTTAGCAGTCACTTCCATTCCAAGGCAAAAAATACAGGAAAGAATCAAGAATCAGAAGAACTTTACAATGTCAATCTCAGCTATCAGGCACGGTGCAACAATAACAGGGTCTCATCTAGAGAGCGAGAGGGAGGGAGGGTGAGGAGACTAGGAGACAGCAGCTCACCCCAGACTTGGCTGACTTGAGAAACTTGCTGGCGTCGGGCAGGGCCTCCACTGGAGCCGGCTTCTTTTTCAGGAAGCTCTTGGCGTCCTCGCCGCCTTCGTCATCACTTCCTGACGACGACCCTGTGGACCGCACAGCAACGGAGGCAACATTATAACAATGTAATCGTTAAGTAGACACTTTGCGTGACTGGTGTGTAAGAGTGGGTTTATGGACGACATGGACAAACCTGATTCACCTGCTTCTTTCTCTTCTTCCTCATCAGCTGATTCTGTTGGGTTCTGAGAGAGAGAGAGAGAGAGAGAGAGAGAGAGAGAGAGAGGGAGGGACAGACAGAGAGAGAGAGAGACAGAGAGAAACAGACAGGGAGGATAGAGTGTTCAGTTCACCAGACCAGACAGCAGAGCCTCATCATAATGAGTTGTGACTGAAGTCTCACCTCCTTGTAGCTGGCGATCTCCGTCTCGTAGTCTCTGTTGTACTTGCGGATCTTCTGCCTCAGGGTGCTGAGAGCTTTGGCGTTGTTCTTGTTCATCTTCTTCTTGCCTTCTTTATCCTCCCAAAGCTGTGGAACACAAGACGAGTCGTTGTACATCGCAGTGTTACACATCTACACATCACCAAGCCCAGGCCACAATGACTAGGATTAGATTACTGATCTGATTCATTTAGCCTGGACGCTTTGATCCTGAGCAACTGCTTATAAAAAGTACAGCAGCAAATCGAGGGTGAAAAGATGCACAGTTCAAAGAGTTGTTGGTGGTTGGAGTGGAGTGTATTGTGGAGGGGTTAGCAGCAGGGAGCCTCACCTGATTCAGATAGTCTTCCAGGTCAGCCAGAAGACGGATGTAGAAGGGGGGAACCCCCTCCTTGTCCACTATAGTCTTGCTTTTGAGGAACGCTCGACACAGCTGCTCAAACTCCTCCAAACATTTGGCCATGTCTCTGATCTTCATGGCGTTGCGGATGGTCTTGATGAGGTTGGTCAGTTCTTCAAACCTGCAGGTGGATGATAAGCTGATGTGAAACCCAGCAGAACAGACTCAACACAAGCTGGACAGACGCTGTCGTGGTGCGGCAGCACTCTGGGGACTCTGACCTCTTGTCCTTGGCACTGCGGACCACCCTCTTGGTGTCCTCCTCATCGTCACTTAGCAACAGAGACCTGCGAGGAAGGAAGACACGGGAATGGGCATTCTGGGAAAGTGAGTACTCAGTGGTGATGGAGTTGACGTGTTGAGTGCAGAGGGGGTGGAGGTGCTTACTGCTTGGTTAAGGTAGTCCCTGTGGGTTTAGGTGTGATCTCGTCTGCTGACGAGGACTCCTCCGACTCACTGTCGGACCCAGTGGCGAAGAAACGAGACATTGTGGAAGTGTTCTCAACTCTTGGACAACGGGAAATTAGAACGTTAGTCTACACCTCTTAAGTATGGAACTTTAAAATAACTCCAGTGCCAATGTAAGAGTTACACATACCACAGCAAATATTTCTAAGGTTCATCGACATAAATGTGATAATAGTCCTCCAAACAAGGAATTCCATAGAATAATTAAACGGACCAGTTGAACATTCAGCTAAACGCGTTTCTGACTACCATGGTTTCCAATCCCGGATAGCTTGTTTAGTTATATTCCATTATAATATAGCTAGTGGGCTAGGGCTGGGTGTATCATTGACATACTTCATGCGGATCTAAAACAGGTTAGTTTACTATTCACGAGGGCATCTTTATCCTCGTTTCCATAAAAGACAGTCTGTCGGTTCCAGCAGCTGTGATACTGTTGATGGTCAGCTACTTGCAGCGATACAGAAAGAGCTAGCCTAGCTTCTAACTAGCAATAGCCAACATACAGATTGGCGATTATATTGGCGGGGTGAGTAGATACGTTATTGCTGTGGCTACCTTGTTTTTCGAGTAAATAATTCAGGCGGAATAACTACAGGGGAGAATTAAGTGGTTTATGATATTCACGTTCAGTCAAGTTAGCAGAAGGAAGGCTGTAGCCAACAACGTAATCCTGATCCTGATGGACGCCACGCTACGAAACATCTAGTAGCACCAGAAGCTAGCAGCTGTAGCTAGGCAGGCGAGGCCCTCGCGCCTGGCAGCATCGGCATTTTCTTATACAAGAAAATCTACCTTCATTCAACAGTCAAGTCTGACCGTGTCGATTAAAACTCACCTATGTCCTTGTGAAAATTGTCCTATAGTGTGTCTGTTCTATTTGGAAAGATGTAAAATCCAGTTTTGCGGTTTAGTGGACTGAAAGTCGCAACGTGCGAGGCAGTCTTTTTCGGCACTTGCGTCAGAAAGAACGAAATGTTGCCAACTATCGCGAGACAAATAATCAACCGTAGCTTCAGAAAAAGCCCTGAAACACCCACGAAGGACCCGCTGCATTTGATCTCCCCAACTGTAATTCTTATTTTAAATTCAGTTATTCCACATTTTTTTTAATTCGTTGTTTTCATATTGTATTGTTGACAAATATAGCTCTTATCGAGTCTAAAATGTTTGTCCTTTCCCCAGTCTTTGTTATATTTTTTGCAATACTTAGATCACTTGGTTGGCTGTATTTTGAGGGACAGGCTTGGCGTTCTTCAACACTTTGGTCTAGCAAACATGCAATGTGCGTTAGTATGACCTTGTTATCTTACTAGGAACGGGAACAAAAAATAAACCAGTTTACTTTACAAGCTTAACTTCCCATTAGGAAGCCTTTGTGGTTCCCTAAAATCCAACTGCAAACGAGAGCAAATGTTTTATATCGGCACCTTCGCCGTATTTGAACGTTGACCCAATCGTAGTAAACGTTTATACGTGAAAAAAACAAAATGACTAACGTTACTGGTTTATACTAAAAAGTATTTTATTTTTTTCACAATTAATGAATCATAAAAATCAACAGTAAGTCCTACAGAAAGACTGGTCAGAAAAAGAACATGTTTCAAAAAATACAGCTTGGTTTGTAATGTTTTCGTTCCTCTGCCGTCCATCGAAAGTAAACGTCAACATGCCACAGTCAGTTGAAGCTCGCGTGTTTGTACACCTTGTGTAGACAGTGTCAACACACTGCTGATACACTTCAGAGTTGAGACACTGGGAAATGAGACACAAAAATGCTCATTCAAGCGTAAATTCCCTCCTCCACATGAAAAAAATAGGTGTTTTGTAAAGTCGTCAAAATATTACATATGACGCTATATTGGTATAGCCATGCAGCTATCACTGTGCAGTGGTACAGCTACCCAGGTAAATAAACACATGAAGTTCAAAATGTAATCTTGCCTATGCTTGCCTCCATACTCCACCCACTCGCACACCCACCTCCAACTTTCACACAAAACATGAACCAAAACCGCTCTGGCTTCCTTCAGGTGCAGAGCTACAATTTCAACCCCAGCAGAGAGACAGTAGCTTGTTCAGGTTGCAGTTTTTGTGTAACAAGGAAACAAACAAACAAACAAAATGTCCCAAAGTTTCTCCTGAGCAGGTGCCAGTCTTATCTCTGGCCCCAGAGTCTTGCCTTTCAGAGGAACAAAGTCTGAAATAGAACCGGTCCCTAAATTATGGAAAAAGTATGAAGTGTTAGGTGAGCAAAAAGTCTTGGTGTAAAATAAAAACAAAGTTAAGACAGCAGGGAGGGGGAAAATACAAGTACTGCAAATAATAACAGTATGCATTCTCCTGTAGTCAATGTTGAGGGGTCCTTTCTAAAAGGTCATTGTGAGGTCACAGGAAGTAGTCAGCCACTGGCTTCTTAGAAGGAATGCCCCTGGTTTCCTGTGGCGCCGCTTCGAATATGATGTAATCCTTCTGCAGGTGCTCATCCAGTTCCAAAATGGCCGCCACATTGCCACACCTGGCAGGAAAGAAGCGAGTCATGAATGATAACGCAGGGAACACCATGTTAGCAGAAAGACAAGCAGATGCAGCAGGGTAAACACACGCGTGTCCCTGGCATGTTGCATCACCTGTAGCAGTAGTTGGGTGCAGACCACACGGTTAGCACAGTCTCGTTGAAGTGCCACTTGTAGCCCTCCATCACCAGCTGATGCGCCCGGCAGATCATGTCGATGTCGTTAGCGGCGTTGAACTGTGCCACCACGTCGCTCCCGAACAGGTACCCCGCCCCCCGGGGGCTTACACCCCACCCCGTGGTGTCTGGGGAACACAGCAGCACGGTGACTCCTCACAAACACAACAACCTCCAGAACACCTGACAGGACATGGAGGAACTGCATCATGCCATCCACTCCACCAGGAGGAGAAGCCAGCTTGTAGTAAAACTACGCTGCAAAAAAAAAAGTTCCAGAGACGTCTGCTTACCTTCAGGATCTGACCACAGCAGGTCACACATGGGCCCGTCATGAGGCACTTCCTGTTTCCTGTCGATGGTTCTAATCTGGTCCAGAGTCTGAATAGAGGGGGAGAGGCCTCCGTGCACACAGAATATCTACCCAGAATGCACCAGAGAAATAAACACGTCAACCAGCGAGCAAATACACCACACAAAAAACCCAAGTAGTAGAATATCTCCCCAAACAAATATACCACAAAAACACAATCATAACCCACTTGAATCTATCTCTGTCACACAAATAAAGCTCAAAGAAACATAATTCTCAGTACATTCCCCATAATGGCTACACAAATACTTGGATGTACTCGGCTCAGCTGAGAATCATCCAGGTCACCTCACCTTGCCGTCAATGATAGCGGAGAGGGAGAGGTAGTCGAAGATCTCGGTGCAGTACCGCCACACGGTGACCGAGCCGTACTTCCGCAGACACTCGTCGTAGAAGCCGTACACCTGGGTGATCTGACGAGACTCGTGGTTTCCCCGGATCAACGTGATGCGGTCAGGGTAGCGCACCTGCGGGGGGAGGAGGGGAGGGAAGAAGACAAAGACAGCAAGGGTTAGTTCATCCCAGAGTTCCAGCAGTTAGGAGAAACACAGGTCCACACATGGATAACCGTAAACATCCGTCTCTCTTACCTTGAGTGCGAGGAGCAGCAGGAAGGTTTCAACACTATAGAACCCTCTGTCCACAAAGTCTCCCATGAAGAGGTAGTTTGTCTCTGGAACGTCACCGCCGACCTACCGGTCACCGTGACAACACGGGTACACATGTAAGCAGCATGTAGCACGATCCAGAAATATACAGGACAAACTGCTCATGATGAGACAATATGACTTAATAACTTACTCTGAATAACTCCTTAAGGTCATAAAACTGTCCATGGATATCTCCACACACCTGGGGAAGCCAAGCAAGACAAATCACTACAATGGTGCTGCAGTAAAAGGGATGAACATGGGGCTGTGAACAGGTGCTTGACTTACTGTAACTGGGGAATCGACTCTCTGAACATTGCTCTCCTCCACCAGGATCTCTCTAAAAAACAGAGCCACAGTAATAAACGCATACGAAAATTAAACAATAGTTAAAAAGTTCAATCATGGCCAGTCAAACGTGTTGAAATGACTAGAAACCAGCAGGTTACATGGCTAATAAAGACCCACACAGCCTCACAGGATGAGGTGTTTGGAACAGAGCTGTGTGAGACCTCAGGTGGGTTTACCTGGCTCTGGCACACAGGGCTTTGACTTCGTTCTCCTTGATGAGCTCACATCTTCTCAGCTGTTCTATCTGTCTGTCCAGATCGCTGATGTCGCCCATGGTGACGGACTACGCTGCCACCGTTCGCGTCACCACGGGTGCCGCACTGATACACAAACACAACAGGTTCACTGTGTCACTACTGTCTCTCCAACATGTCCCCACACTCTCTCTCTCCCTCTCCCTCTCTCTCCTGGAGGATTAGATGCCAGGGCACCAGATGTCTACAGCTGCATTCTGGGCAGAGATGACCTAATGGCTGGGATTAAAAGACGTAACTACTTTCTTAACAGCCTCTAATACACAACGGAAGGAACAGAGACAGTACAAGCCATGCCGCTGACGCATGTTATTGTGATGCGGCCAACCCGAGAAACTGTTAACATAAAAACACAGCACCATCCATCAATAACATGGCTGTTGACTGTGTAGGGTTTTGTCACAAAGCAGGTGTTGACAGGATGTTGTGCCAAGGCTGATTTTACACTACTCCGTGGCTAAAGCTAGCCTGCGAATAAGTTAGCGAGCTGGCAAGATCCTAGGAGAGGTTAGCTAGGTGGCTTGGCCAGCAACAACATATAGGTAGGTAGCTACAAAATAAAGGATGGCAAATGTAGTATAGGTAGCTACCATGGCTAGCTAACGTATAGGTAGCTAGCCAACTGTGAATACGCAGTAAAGTCAGCTACACAGTAGCTTACGGTACGGTAACTAATGTTGGTGCCACTGGTTAGCGGTAGCTAACAGTGTAGTGTACGGCCGGGCTACAGCCTTAACCGACACTTCGCATATGGCTAGGCTAGCTAGTTAGCTGGGCGTGGAAAAGTTTACTTTTCTTTGTGATAGCCAGCAAGCTAGCATACTAGTTAGCCGGTCAGTCAACGACGATATACATTCATCTATCACTCATCATCATGGCTAGTTCTAACATTAAAGTGACGCCAATCTTACCTGCTGTATAGA
Organism: Hypomesus nipponensis; assembly: GCF_054491055.1. NCBI lineage: Eukaryota > Metazoa > Chordata > Actinopteri > Osmeriformes > Osmeridae > Hypomesus > Hypomesus nipponensis. The sequence goes on along the minus strand of NC_140373.1, from coordinate 886,614 downwards.
AAATAATCAGCAGCAACACTAGCAAGCCCGTTTGCGTTTTCTTCTTCGACAACACCGTGTGCGACGGCCCTCTGCCAGCCGGTGTTAGCCGGTGTGTGCGTGCGTGTGTCCGCGCGCGCGAGCAACTATGAGCCTCCCCGTAAATGACGTAACTGCTTGTAGTCTTTTGTCAGGTAGTAAAAAAAGAAAATCCTGTAAATTCATGAGGCGTACATTTACTTTTAGAAGTACAGTGAAATATCTAGATGTTAGCTTGGTTGGCCTACACAAACAAAAAAAGTGTGCTTCACTAATTTGGCATAAGTAACCGGTTGAAATACAGCAAACTTTATTAACATCTCAAAGAGGTTCATTATTTCTTTAACACTGAATAGAAAAATACAGACATCAACTTGTAAAATTGATTCTTATTTCATAGCAGACATGACAGGCACATACGACATAAAATATAGGCTACTGTAATTGCTTGTTTAAATTATTTTTCAACATAAAGCCATTTTACATAAGCCAGTAAGCGAAAATTCAGAATCAGTCTTGTGTCTTCTTGAGTTTATTCTTAAGCTCTGACATCATAAGTGGATTCCCAAATCTGGAGGAAAATAAACAATGATAACTTATTTATTTTAAGATATCTCTTAACACCTCTACACTGAACTTTTGAAATAATCTCATAAAAAGAATAAAAACATATACAGTATATAAAAACACTCTAACCCTGTAAAATGCTTAACATTTACCCCAGGTGTCGAGGTGGTGTCCACTTAGGCTTAGCTTCTTCCTGCTTGAGAGATTCTCCTCCTTCTGGTTCTGCCTTGCTCTGTTGGAGAGACAAGTGTTTTCAAATGTTCTTGTGATTTAAGTTTAAGAAGGCAAATTATGAACCCTTTTGCTGAACTGAACTAATGTTATTGTGCCTGGTACCAGGCATGGGGTTACTTGCACCGTGGTTCTAAAGACGGACCCTTCCAGTGTTGGAAACTAAGCACTTCTGATCCTTGATTTTTTTTTGCTGCACTTCCTAAATGCATTATGTTTTGTTTTTTATGTTACATATGTTTTTTTGCAATATATTTGTATGTTGCTTTTGATAAAAGTGTTTGCGCAAACAAATCAAATGTAATGTAACAGTTGATGAAAAGGCTGTTCTGAGAGCAGGCTGTGAGGAGGTTCTACCTGTGCGGTGTTCTCTGAGTCGTGGTCGCCCTTCACTCCCACCAGGGTCCTCCTCAGTACAGGAGGTCCCACACCAAACCCTGGAACAGAAGACCAACGTAAACTCATTCAAAAGATCATCATCCTCATCTTCATCTTCATCATCCTCATCAGTAATGTGTCCCTATGTAGGACCGTGTGTCCACCTTTTCCAAATGAGAATAAAACATTTTAAATAATAAATTACCCAAGTTACATTCACAGTGACAGTAAACATTTCTCTCACTGTCAAAAACATGTCATCTTTATTACATTCACATTTTACCATGTTATTTATTAGGCAGATGCTTTTATCCAAAGTGAAGTACAAATAGTGCATGGTTTCATGTTCTTCAATCTCTCTGTAGTTGTTTGAAAGCAGAAGTATGATGATATTTCACTTACCAGGAAGTTTGATCCCAATTCCCCCCAGTCCCATCGGTAGCCCTCTGACGGGTGCACGTGGGGAGGGTTTGGGAGCCAGGGACGGGGCCAGGGAGGGGGCCAGGGTGGGGGCCAGGGAGGGCTTGAGGAGGAGGGTGCGGGGGTCTTTGGGAGGACGGACATGGCGGTTCTTGATGCCTATTTTAGACTTCTGAGCAGTGAAATCCAAAATTGAGGCATCCAACTGCACGCAAATAGATACACAGAAAAAAAGACATAAAAGGAAAAGAAGAGACATTCAATTAGTCTTTTCACGTTTAGAAAGTGCCATCAAAGTAATCTACAAAATATTTTATGATCACTATGCTAAACATTTCTGGAACGTATTTTTGACCGAAGTGCGAATGATTACCTGAAGTTGTAGATCTTGATATGTACAGATACTTCCTGATAGAGGACTGAGTCTTGCTTTACCTTCGACCTCTGAGAAGTCCTCTACTCCAGGGATGCCCTGCTCTGGTTCTGCCCCTACGTCATCTCTCTCCTTCACACTGTCCTGTGTTCCTGGTGCTGACCTCACTTCACCCTCCACTCTATTAATGACAACACTCTCCTTTATCTTCTCTGGAGAACAGTCTTCAGTCTCAGCTGACTTACTCACACACACTGCCTTTATCTCTGGGAATAATCCCGCCTTTAGCTCTCTAACAACTTCTGAATCTCTTGTTTTGGTTTTTGTTGATAATTTGGCCTCCTTGGTTTCTGCCCTCACATCCAGTTTTCCAGTCTCAAACGGCTCCTCCAATAATCCACCTCCTGTTGTTGGGGCCCCCAGGGATTCATCTGCTGAGTCAGTCTCCATCTCGTCGGATAATCCAGCCGTTGTATCGGTAGGATCATCTGCTAATCCAGAGTCGATCAGGCTCTGAAGCAGATCTTCTGAGGACTCCAGTGATCCAGTCTCTGCTGATGCATCCCTGGCTTCATCCTCCTCAACTGGTCCAGCTGTCACTGGTTTCAGATGTTCCTCAGAGACACCAGCCAAGGCTTTGGTCTCTGATTGTTCTGATAAAAGCGTGTTCATGTCCCTCCTGGATCCGACCTCCGTCTCCACGGTGACCTTGGTCTCCCAGGTGACCTCCATCTCCTCTCCAGCCTTGTAGTTTCCCGTCACCAAGGCTAGGTCGGCATCCTCGTTCTCCTGGAACCTTCTCTCAGCCGGCACAACACCAGCTGGTTCAGTGTCTGTGTCCTTTGGTTTCCAGGAAGATCCGTCGTTGAATTCAGGTAATGCGTTCTCTAACTCCTGTTCTACAGCCTCGGACCTCCAACCTGCCGTCTCTGCCTCTGCCTCCGTCTCATCCAACGCCCCTCGCTCCCACTCCCTGTTCCCCTCATCCAGAGATCTCACTGGTTCTCCCTCCTCCATCTCCTCTGGCACGAGTAAAGAGGCCATCTCTTCTTGTAATCTAAACTCGGTTTCTATTAAATCATGGAATACTCCAGCCTCCATCCCGCTCTGTTTAGGTTCATCCTCAGACGGTTTATCTGACAGTCCATCATCTTCCTCCTCCGTCTTCCCTGCTTCCTCCTGCTCAGAGCCCAATGTTCCCTCTGTCTCTGCCTTTGCCTCCGGTCTCTCTACCTCCACTTCCAGTCTCTCTGCTTCTGCATCCCCCTCCGGTCTCCCTGCTTCTGTCTCCACCTGTGGTCTCTCTGCCTCTGTCTCAACCTTTGGTGTCACTGCCTCTGCCTCCACCCTCTCTGCCTCTGTCTCCATCTCCGGTCTCACTGCCTCTGTCTCCACCTCCAGTCTCACTGCCTCCACCTCCGGTGTCTCTGCCTCCAGTCTTTCTGCGTCTGTTTCCACTTCCGGTCTCTCTGCCTCTGTCTCTGCTCCTACATTGCTGCTCCTCCCAGCTGTCCGTCTGATGGTTCCAGCTAGGTCTTTCTCCAGGACTTCTGCTTCCATAGACTCTTTTGGTAAACTAGTCTCAGTCATCCACTGTAATTCAAATGTAATCTCTGAGGATTTGTCCACAGCCTGTTCCCTTTCTGACGAGGCGGTCTCACCCAACACTGATGTCCACAGATCGATAGCTAATCCGTCCTCCTCCTGCACCGTTTCTTTTCCCTCTCCTTGCTTTGATACCTCACCCTCTGCGCGTGTCTCCTCTTCTGAAAGTTCTATGGCTAAATCTTTGAGCGCATGAATCTCTGTTTTGTTCATTGGAACATCTGATTTGTCTGTGTCCTGGAGTGGTGTGGGTTCTGAGAGGCTCAGTGTTTCAGACCTCTCCTCCATGGTCACACTCAGCCTCCTGTCCTCATGTGACGCCTCAGCACAGTCTGGGTCTTCTTCCTCGTTCCATTCCTCCCTGGCCGCTGGACAGAGGGCTGCACAGCCACCTTCTGCAGCAACTCCTGTACCCTCTGCCTCCTCGCTGTAAGAACCTAGGGTTACTTCTCGTAACTGGGCGGTCCCTCTTTCGTCATCATTCCCAAATTCCAGGATCTTTTGTGTCGTATCCTCATCCAGCTCTCGACCATTGTTGTATTCAGGAAGTTCCTCTCCATTTTTTTCACAGCCTGCTCTCCCTGCCTCCAGGAACACCCAAGACCCCCGACTTCTCCCTGGGGAAATATCTCTGAGTGCTCTGATTTCCACTCCATTGTTTTCCATGACTTTGTCCACAGCGGTTGAGGTAACAACACCTCCAATGCTGCCACCGACCAGCTCTCCTTCTGGCACTTTACCTCCCTCTATTATCATTTGATCCATGTCAAAAAAATGTGGCTGGTCGCAGAAAGTGTTTGGTGCAGGGATTTCATCGCCACACACCTCCTCTCTCTCCTCCTCTCTCTCCTCTTCTCCCTCCTCTTCTCCCTCCTCCTCTCTCTCCTCTTCTCCCTCCTCCTCTCTCTCCTCTTCTCCCTCCTCCTCTCTCAGAGTCCTTCTGACACCAGCTGATCCTATCGAGTCCATCTCTCTGCCCTCCAACTCAGTGGTTCCTCGTGCCTCCTGCCATGTTATCTTGGGGGCCGTGTCCTCGCCTGTGACTCTCGCTGTCTGGAGGCTCTCTCTGCTGTCTCCTCTCTCAGTCCTCTCTTCCATCATCTGTTGTCTTGTCACAACGGTTGTCTCATCCTTTGACACAGAGTGTCTATTGTCACTGGCCTTTTGCACCGCGTCATCTAACCTCATCTCCGCGGCAACGAGGCCTGTCTCCAGTTCTTGTTTTTCATTGGACAAGTCTTGGAGGACCGGTGGGGGTTTGCGACAGCCGTCAGTGTCGTCATGTTCATCATTTTGTTCAGAGGCATCGGACAGTTCTTCCTCACCGCTCGGTACGTCTTCTTCACCCATCTTCCTCGCTGCCTCGTCAGCTAGATCTGCCTCGTCACCAAGATCTGCCTCGTCACCTAGATCTGCCTCGTCACCAAGATCTGCCTCTTCACCTAGATCTGCCTCGTCACCAAGATCTGCCTCTTCACCTAGATCTGCCTCGTCACCAAGATCTGCCTCGTCACCTAGATAGTCATGTAATGCTGGGCAGTCTCTGAGCGCAGGCTCTCCCTCTCTGAGCGCAGGCTCTCCCTCTCTGAGCGCAGGCTCTCCCTCTCTGAGCGCAGGCTCTCCCTCTCTGAGCGCAGGCTCTCCCTCTCTGAGCGCAGGCTCTCTCTCTCTGAGCGCAGGCTCTCCCTCTCTGAGCGCAGGCTCTCTCTCTCTGAGCGCAGGCTCTCCCTCTCTGAGCGCAGGCTCTCTCTCTCTGAGCGCAGGCTCTCCCTCTCTGAGCGCAGGCTCTCTCTCTCTGAGCGCAGGCTCTCCCTCTCTGAGCGCAGGCTCTCCCTCTCTGAGCGCAGGCTCTCCCTCTCTGAGCGCAGGCTCTCCCTCTCTGAGCGCAGGCTCTCCCTCTCTGAGCGCAGGCTCTCTCTCTCTGAGCGCAGGCTCTCCCTCTCTGAGCGCAGGCTCTCCCTCTCTGAGCGCAGGCTCTCTCTCTCTGAGCGCAGGCTCTCCCTCTCTGAGCGCAGGCTCTCCCTCTCTGAGCGCAGGCTCTCTCTCTCTGAGCGCAGGCTCTCTCTCTCTGAGCGCAGGCTCTCCCTCTCTGAGCGCAGGCTCTCTCTCTCTGAGCGCAGGCTCTCTCTCTCTGAGCGCAGGCTCTCTCTCTCTGAGCGCAGGCTCTCTCTCTCTGAGCGCAGGCTCTCCCTCTCTGAGCGCAGGCTCTCTCTCTCTGAGCGCAGGCTCTCTCTCTCTGAGCGCAGGCTCTCTCTCTCTGAGCGCAGGCTCTCTCTCTCTGAGCGCAGGCTCCCCATCCGCTCTCTCTGCGCGTCCGGAGTCTCCATCAGTGGTTCCCACGACGACTGGCTCCGGTCTGAGCAGCCTCTCCACAGCTTCCGTTATGTAGTTCTGAGCGTACATGAGCGTGGGTGTTTGTTTGGGTGTGTGACAGGGAGGGAGGGAGGGAGGGAGGGAGGGAGGGAGGGAGGGAGGGAGGGAGGGAGGGAGGGAGGGAGGGAGGGAGGGAGGGAGGGAGGGAGGGAGGGAGGGAGGGAGGGAGGGAGGGAGGGAGATAGAAAGGAAGAGAGCTATTTATTGGCCTGCCAAATGTTTAATGCCAAATTATTATACTTAATGTTTTTCACAAATCCCCACTCACATTAATCCATTATTTCAGTTTGCACCTCATACTTACCCAAACACTCCATAGAGTCCTGGCAAACGGACCTGGGAGAGAATCCATCTGTTGACTTCAAATACAAATTTTCACCAGTGATGAAAATCAGGTAGCAACTATCTAAACTGTGTTCTTAAGGAACTGTGCGTGACGACAAATCCGAACCGTCAGAAAAGCGATAAATGTAATAGGCTACCAGCCGTTAACGTATTTAAAACCGGAGTGACTACGCAAAGACTCGCAGAGCATTTCAATAATGCGATCATTTAGACATGTTGATTCCGAAATTTCAACTCACCACTCCTCCACACAGTTCCTGATAATGAAACGTCCGGTAAATTGAGGAAGGTGTGACACGCAAGCCAACAGGCATCGCGGTGTTACGCACTTAAATGTTTGAAGACCTTAACGTAGAACGGTAACGTTTTTTATTGAACAATTACCATGCATAAAAAATCATATTCAAATATATAACAAGGTGGCGTTACAATTCTTTCTCTGAACAACGCTTATCTCACAAGTTCAAGCTACAGCTTACAAAAGTTTATGAATATGCTTCGCAGAAAGTTACTAATGTCTCTCTGGCTTGATTGATTGATCCATGCATTTCCTTTATCGTCATTACAGATCTCGGTACAGAATAGAGATCAGGTCTGAAGAATGAGACGTGTGAAAATGTTTGCTCACGCTGTGGTCAAAGTGACAAGCTGTACATCAGTTTCCATTGGTTTAAGCCCACACATTGGCTCTCCAAAGCCGTTTGGTGACTTTTCAAGCATCACATTCAGTCTTCCAATTAATGATCTCACACACGGTACAAACCAGTTAAAAACATGAAATCGTTTTAATGTGTAAATACACATTTACACTGAGTGCGCAATTCTGACCCAGACATCACAATCCAACAACATAAGTCGATCACTGTAGCACACCTTGAGCAAAAATATTAAAAGCTAAATTATTTGTTGTATACAATCCTATTACAGTACAATAAGAGATTAAGAATATATATGTTTATATAAAGAAATAAATAATAAATGTTAGTAGTAAATCTACCTGAGCACAAAAAGGAAAAGAGCCCAAGGAAATAAAAAATAAATCAGCAAGTGCCGGTTAGAGACGTTATAGAGGTCTAACAAGGTGACGGTTGTAAGGGGTGATCATTGTCTGGGGTGGTTCAACACGACGTCGAAACTTCTGTGGTAGGTTCTGCAATAGAAATAGGGGTCAGGTTAGTCAGAAACTCAACCACTGACATGTGACTCATGACACTTCCTGTGTTGTTGGGTCTTTACACAGACTTATCTTCTCTGTATTATTGTGTTCTATAAGTGGGGTATTTTGTACAGACTAAACAGGTTTAGAGCCCTGGTCAAAGGTCGGATGTTTGGATATTGTTTAGATTTTGTTTTTGGAGTAGCTGTGTGATCCCACCTGTCCATGTCCGATGCACAGCCAGGGCCAAGGCAGGATGTGTGATCTCCACGCTCACTCTGAGAGGCTCTCTCTCCTCCCCTCTGGGCCCCCTCGACAGGTACACCCTGTTGATGTGCAAGGCCTCTGTCCCTCCCTCCACCTCCGCCTGCACCACCTTCTCTCTTTCCATGTTGTTGTTGTCTGCGTCCGGCTTCTCGTCGATAAACTCGATGCCCTCAGCGTCTGGGTCTGAGACTGCTGCCTGGGTCTCTAGGTGGAGAACACGCGTTTGGGTTCATATGAAACATGTGTCTGAAGAACATTTCCCTTTAGAATGTTTTTTTTTTCAACCTTTTCTCACACACACACACAATGAAAGTAGAACAGTGAAGCCAGAGTAGATTAAAGCAGATCAGAGTACAATAGAGTAGAGTATAGTAGAGTCCTCATCAAGTACTCATCAATGATCCCAACATCTTCAAAAATATTTTTTCAACCTTTAGAAACTCAGAGAGATCAGCCTTACTCAGAGCGTGTCCATTCATCAGTCTGTCTGCAACGCGCTGCCCCTTGCTGGCTCTCTCCAGGCAGCACACGCTCCTCAGCTCCCTCTCACCATCCTCCCCCTTTCCCTCTGTCTCCGTGGAGACCAGAGGTGAGAGGGTGGCGCCCCCTGCTGCCCAGAACAGGGTGGGGCTGGGGCGGCCCCCCGACAGCACCAGGGAGAACACGCCCACGCCCTCGCTGGTCCAAGAGATGGAGAGGGAAGGAGGGATGGAGGGGGCAGCTGAGGGGGGAGGAAGAGAGAGGCAGGAGTTAATGCAGTGGTGTAGGTTTCATTATAAACTACAATTCTTGTATTAAGAAAACAATACTAAAACTGAGCACACATGACCGACTCCTGCGGCGGTTTGAAACAGAGGGTTTGACAAGGTACCGATGGGAGCGTTTCTCCAGCATCTCTCAATGGGCTCGTCCAGGGAACAGTGCTCCACTCTGCATATCACCCCTTCCCCTCCTCCTCCTCCTCGTCTCCCCTCTCTCCTCAGGGTGGCAGAGGCCCGGTAGACGTCGGGGTGGGTGAGGACCGGCCCCCACAGCTCTCCTCCCTCCTCCAGCTCCTCCTCGCGGTCATCCTCCTCTCCTTCCCCCAGCCTCAGCCAGGTCACGCTGATGTCGGCAGGGTAAAAGCCTGTGATGTCACAGCCCAGGAGGGTCAGAGGTCGCTCTGGGGACGAGGAGGCGGAGCTAACAATCTCTGACACTTTGGGCCTCTTGATGAACCCTGTCAGGAGAAAGGAGGATTTCTGTCTGTTTGCATATAATACCATAATAATAAAAAAAGATGAGACAAACAGTGTTAATGTCTCACTCTCCTCACCAATCCTGACTCTCTGTCTTTCACCTCCTCTCAGGTCTATCTCCCCTAACCTCCCCTCTCCCTCCTTCCCCTCCCTCACTCCCCTCCTTACCTTCCCCCTGCCCCCTCCCTCCCCTCCCCCTTCCTCACCTCTGGTCTCGCGGGTGACAGGCTGCTTGAGGGCGGTGTGGTGGATGCTCACCCACACCTTGGTGCCCCCGCTCTCCAGCTCTCCCCTGGGCAGCCTGCAGCAGCTTGAGGCTGAGAAGAAGCCCAGGGCGTTGGGCCTGGGGGCGGAGCCAGCCTGGGAGGCCACGGGGCTCAGCTCCCCCCCCTGACAGAACCAGCGGAAGGTGATGATGTCGGGGTGGAAGTGGGAGGCCTGGACCGTCAGGGTCACCACGCCTGGGGACACACAGGGAGATCAGGGACATACAGGGAGATCAGGGACATACAGGGAGATCAGGGACACACAGGGAGATCAGGGACACACAGGGAGATCAGGGACATACAGAGAGATCAGGGACACACAGGGAGATCAGGGACATACAGAGAGATCAGGGACACACAGGGAGATCAGGGACATACAGAGAGATCAGGGACACACAGGGAGATCAGGGACACAGAGAGATCAGCGAGATCAGAGACACACAGAGAGATCAGGGACACACAGAGAGATTGGGGACACACAGAGAGATCAGGGACACACAGAGAGATCAGGGACACACAGAGAGATCAGGGACACACAGAGAGATCAGGGACACAGAGAGATCAGAGAGATCAGGGACACACAGAGAGATCAGGGACATACAGAGTGATCAGGGACACACAGAGAGATCAGCGAGATCAGGGACACACAGAGTGATCAGGGACACACAGAGTGATCAGGGACATACAGAGAGATCAGGGACATACAGAGAGATCAGGGACACACAGAGAGATCAGGGAGATCAGGGACATACAGAGAGATCAGGGACATACAGAGAGATCAGAGAGATCAGGGACACACAGAGAGATCAGAGAGATCAGGGACACAGAGAGATCAGAGAGATCAGGGACACACAGAGAGATCAGGGACACAGAGAGATCAGAGAGATCAGGGACACACAGAGAGATCAGGGACACACAGAGAGATCAGGGAGATCAGGGACATACAGAGAGATCAGGGACATACAGAGAGATCAGGGACACACAGAGAGATCAGGGACACACAGAGAGATCAGAGAGATCAGGGACACACAGAGAGATCAGGGACACACAGAGAGATCAGGGAGATACAGAGAGATCAGGGACACACAGAGAGATCAGGGACACACAGAGAGATCAGGGACATACAGAGAGATCAGGGACACACAGAGAGATCAGGGACATACAGAAGGATCAGGGACATACAGAGAGATCAGAGAGATCAGGGACACACAGAGAGATCAGGGACATTCATGTGTTACGGCCACTGCAGTTCCCAGGTTCCTGTCTCTTTGCGCCCTCTGCTGGTCTCCCACCTGCCTCACCTGTCTCTCCTGCCTCACCTGTATCCTTCCTGCCTCACCTGAGTCATCTCCTGCCTCAGTCAGCTGGATCTCAGACACCTCTGGAGGGGCTGGAGATGACAGGACACGGAACACTGTTACCACGGTTACGACTCAAACCAATCAGAACACGCACACACCTCAGCTCGGTGGTTAGAGCATGTGACTGCGGAATAAAAGGTTGAAGGGTCAAAATCCCCCTCCCCAAAATATCTGCAGCATAAACACATTTTGCAACAAACGTCACAGAAAGGATACCGCCTCACCTAAGATAGTAAACTTCTCTGACACCCTCTCAGCCACCACCTTGTCCTTGCCGATGTAGGACACCCGGCACCGGAACACCGCCCCCTTGTGGACGGAGATCTGAGGCATGAAGGAGAGAGAGGAGAGCAGCTGCTGGGAGGAGCCGCTGGTTGAGACGAGAGGACGAGGGGAGTGCAGCTTGTAGTACCCCTGCTCACCAACGGGAGGCAGCAGAGGGCCCTTCTCTGACACTGGGGAGAGCAGAGTGAGACCATAGGGGAGACGGATGGGGGTTAGCGGGTTACGGAGGCAGTTAGAGTTGGCTTTGGACGATGAGGAGGCTTTGATGTTGTTAAGAAGATTACGACACACACACAGAGATAAATCAGTTAAGATACGGACGCAAACAAGCGAGAGACAGTTTAACTTCACAATTCCTCCAATTTGATTGGACATTACTGTTGAGCATATCTCTTAATACACAGGCTGTCAGGGAAACTTCCATTAGGAAAAGGAGTGGAAAAGGGGGGGGGAATGTGGGTGTGGAGGGGGGGGGGGATGTGGGAGTGGAGGGGGGGGGGTTTGGCCTGCTACCTCGGAGGGAGGTGTCAGAGATGGGCGTGTCGTTGAGGAACCAGGCGGTCTGGACGCGGTCCACCATCCGCCCTTCGATGCTCACGGTGACACGACCCTTCTGACCCACGATGACCCGGGGAGGGAGGATGATCCCTGACACAGTCAGAGATTTCAGCTTCTCTGGAAGAGGGAGGGAGGGAGATAAAGAAAGCGATGCCAAACTTACAAGATGTTCT
>NC_140373.1:787500-872500 GCF_054491055.1 Hypomesus nipponensis | reverse complement strand
GAGAGGGGGAGAGAGGAGGAGAGGATAGAGGAGTAGAGGAGGAGAAGAGGAGAGATGAGCAGAAAGGATGAGAGGTGGAGAGAGGAGGAGAGAGGAGAGGAGGAGAGGAGGAGAGGAGGAGAGGAATATGTGATTAAAAAAAAGGCAGAAATGCCCTCCCCCAAAATGTATACATGAAACAAGTGCCCAGGTTGGTTGTGATAGCCTGCAGGGAGACACATCCCACACCTGTCCTATTCACCTGAGGGGAGGCAGGCATTGTGGTAGATAACATCTAGATTGTCATTAGAGCAGTAAAAGTTACAACATAAGGAGTGAACACATCAATAGCTGGATCATAAAGGAGAGCTCTTGGACAACAAGGTTTTAAGACTGGAAAATTCCTGTGAGCGTCTGTTAATGACCTACCTCCACTTTAACTTCACAAAGGTCTAGAATTTCTCAAACACAAAAACAGATTTGTTTCAAACAAACGGAAAGCTTTCCATTGTGACCTCTGGCCCCATTGTCACTCGCTAGTGTGTTTTTGCTTCAGGTGAACGGCAAGGACTCCGAAAATAATACAAACATGCCCCCCCTTACCATTAGCTTATCAATAACCATCAATCAGCTGGTTGGTCATAATCAATAACCAGTATTGTACATGTTGGTTGGTTTAGTGAAAGCAAAGACAAGCAGTGTGAAGTGTAAAACTTTCCACTGGAGGAGAAATTCAAGCGCTTGAAGTGAGAGTGATGGAGCATGAGAAGGCTGAAGAGGGAGGAGGAGGAGAGAAGAGAGGGTTCACAGAGTGTTTTACCAAGCAGGACAGGGACAGAGGGTGACATCGACCTTGAGAATCTGTGCTGCACCATAACAAGCTGGAGGATGGGCACACTAGAGCAGGATCTGAATAGGGGCTGTTGTTGGGACTGTGTCCTTGTTGTGACAGACAACATTAAACTGAAACTACAGTGGGTTTTCTTGAAATGTTATTCCAGAAAAAGCAACTAATATTGAACAAGGAAAGGCGGAGCTTTCGAAAAACCTTGAACTTTGAACTTTTCTTCATAAAGTTTCTAAATATACGTCCTTATGTGGATCCAAGCACTAAGCATCTTGATGAAACTGAAATTTACAGCAGGTATTTTACCAAGATACATAGATATTTTAAACTCGACTCGTAAGTAGCACTGACAAACAACTGGAGGAAGACTTGTTGACGTCAGTAAAACTACAATTAAAACATGCTGCTCCAAGAAGACCGACTGAATCCCTTCTCGAGGGCCAAACTGCCAGTTTGATCAGTGCATGAATCAGTATATCCAGAGCCTATGCAGTATGTAGCTCTCCCTTCCCAGATGCTATCCTAAGGATGCAGAACAAAACCCGTTAACGTGCAACAAAACAGTCTCACGTAATCCTGTGTCCCCTTTCTCCTCGCAACAACCAGCCAGCGTGAGTCCCTCAGAGCAGGAGAGCCCAGCGCAGCAAGAGCCCGCAACAGGTGAGGGTGTCCGGGCAGAAACAGCCCTCTCTCTCACCACAACCAGCACCTCCGGGCAGAAACAGCCCTCTCTCTCACCACAACCAGCACCTTCGGGCAGAACAAACTTACCAGACTTTACGAGAGCCAGGAGGAGGAGACTGAGAAGGACTTTACACCGCATGGCTGAGTTTTTCTGAATACTGAAATCTTATCAGCAGGCCTCAACGTCTTATATAGGGGTAAATGCAGGGGTAGGGGGGGGGGTGGAGGGTGTGTGTGTGGGGGGGGGGTAGGCAGTGGACAGTGGGCGGACCTTTGCCAGTGGAGGGAATAAGAAATATTGTCCTTTAGTCTCACACAAGTGTGAAAGGAGGCATTTGATATGTGTGTTTCTCCCTCCAGGCTCCCCTCCGGGCTGGGGGGGGGGACAGCGAAGAAGAGGGGGAGACATGTGCGGGGACACTGGTCACTTAAAATTCCACCGGGCCCCAGGCCAAGGTTTTAAGGCTGCTTTGCATTGGTGCAGTGTTGCCATGAACTCACCCAACACAGCTCACCCTGCTGCGCCTCTGTGGGCCAACACTCAGGCAGACGGCCCCTCTCTGGTCCTGGAGACTGCTGCTGTCTGACATGGGTGCCCCCAGGTGGGCGTTTACTTGGGTAGTGAGGGTTAGTGTGTGTGTGTGTGTGGGGGGGAGATCTATCAGTGTGTTGTATGTGTGTGTGTGTGTGTGCATGAGTTTGTGTGGGGAGGGAGGTGTGTGTGGGGGGGGGAGGTGTGGGGGGGAGGTGTGTGTGTGGGGGGGGGGTGTTTGTGTGTGGGAGGTGTGTGTGAGGGAGAGGTGTGTGTGGGGGAGAGGTGTGTGTGGGGGGGAGGTGTGTGTGCGTGTGGGAGGTGTGTGTGGGGGAGAGGTGTGTGTGTGTGGGAGGTGTGTGTGGGGGGGAGGTGTGTGTGTGTGTGGGAGGTGTGTGTGTGTGGGGGAGAGGTGTGTGTGCGGGGGAGGTGTGTGTGGGGGGGAGGTGTGTGTGTGTGGGGGGGAGGTGTGGGGGGGAGGTGTGTGTGTGGGGGGGGGGGTGTGGGGGGGAGGTGTGTGTGTGGGTGGGGGTGTGGGGGGGGGGTGTTTGTGTGTGTGTGTGGGAGGTGTGTGTGAGGGAGAGGTGTGGGGGGGGGAGGTGTGGGGGGGAGGTGTGTGTGTGTGTGGGGGGGTGTGGGGGGGAGGTGTGTGTGTGGGTGGGGGTGTGGGGGGGGGTGTTTGTGTGTGTGTGTGGGAGGTGTGTGTGAGGGAGAGGTGTGTGTGGGGGAGAGGTGTGTGTGGGGGGGAGGTGTGTGTGTGTGGGGAAGGTGTGTGTGGGGGAGAGGTGTGTGTGGGGGGGGAGGTGTGTGTGGGGGGGAGGTGTGTGTGTGTGGGAGGTGTGTGTGAGGGAGAGGTGTGTGTGAGGGAGAGGTGTGTGTGTGAGGGAGAGGGGGACACACTCTCTGGAGTCAGCTCTGCTGTGATGTGTGAGTCTGACTGTGGTCAAACATTAACCTGATTTAAATAACCATCAAAGAGTGATCGACAGAGTGTTTAATGCATCTCTTGAACATGTTCAGAAATCCCATTAGCTGTTGGTTTCACTGAAACCCTCCAGAGATGTATTCCATCACCACAGCTCTGACTTAACAGGCTGCTGCTTTCATGGTTCCTTTCTCCTGTGTGTTTTAGACTTACCCTTCAAACGGCAGGTCCTTCAGGGGGTTAGACCTGCGGTGGTGTGTGTGTGTGATGTTTACACACTGTCCTGTACGGTTACACCTGAAGGAGGTGTGTGTATGTGTGTGTGGTGTGTGATGTGTGTGCCTGTTGTTTACACACTGTCCTTTACAGTTACACCTGCGGTGGTGTGTGTGTGTGTTTGTCCTGTTGGGTTACGACATACCCTACTCTCTCTTTCATGACTTGACACCATTATTCCTTTCATCTCCCTGAGATGGAGCACTGTTTAGCCTGCAGAGGAGGTTTGGGATGAAGGAGGTGAAGGGTGTCTTATTACAGCTGTGAAGGAGCCAACTGACTTACTGTCCCAAAAATAACATCTCAGCTACCAGGCATGATGCAATAAAAAATACTATTTCAACCACATACTATCTGAACTATGGTATTACATGGTAGAGTGCAGAAAAATCAACCTATCTTAAGAGAAAAATGAAAAATGTTGTTGATGCAGTCTCTCAGTGGAAACAATATCTCTACGAGCATTTGCGTTATGCTGGGGACACCACTGGATAATCGGGCCGATTTTCCCCCTTCCCACAATCCTCGGTAATGTCCCAATGATCTTGATGGTTCTGCAGATTATTTGACCAGATGTTCCTTAGGTGTGAGGTGTGTTGTGGAGCCGCCCCGATCGCGATCAGACATCCTGATGTGTGGGGGGGATCAAAACAGTTGAGCCTAGGATTTTTCATGTTTGTGGTCTCTCACATTCTGAAAATCTTAAAAGATAAAAAAAAATATTTTAGTGTACCCAGCATCAGTTCTCAAACACAAAATGCCAGTATTTAGGAGGAGCTATGTACTCATTTATCTGTCAGTTGCTGCTAGTTGTTAATGTTAACTCATGAATACTTGGTCTGTCATATTTGTTCCCTATTGATAATGCAATGTAAAATGTCTTTCTCTGTTTCTAACAACATTCTAGAAACGGGAGAGATCTCCGTGAGGGCGACCTTTTCTTTTTTGTGTGAGGGCAACTTCAAGTCCTCACGTCCATGAAAAAAAGAAACAAAAAGAAAAGCGAAAAGCTGTGTAATCTGAGTGTATGGTTAATAAACCATAAGTTAACAGGTTACACCTATTCTGAAAGTTGAAAGTCACGTTTCTAACTTCACCGGAAGTTCTAGATCTGGCCTGGCCGTGATAGTTACGCAGGTTACCTTTCATCATGTGTGCTTACTGTGGCGCCAATGGACACTTTGTCTTTGCTCAAATACATTTAGCCGTGAAAGCGAAATGCTTGGCTCTGTGAACGGATGTGTTAGGCTGAAATATTTGAGCTATGCAAGTGGGCCGCAAAGCGGAAAAAGTCTGGAATGACAGCTCTAGGACATCATTCAGAGAAGAGAGCTGTTATATCTTGCTAAGAAAATAAACGACGCACACGTCAAACAGCCTTTCTCAATCCTGGTTCTCACGCCCTGTACTTTTCTGGTATGGTGTTGACGGTAGCGTAAAGTAAACTACTGCACACGTAGTAACTTAATAACTTACTTTACTCACGGTAAAATGTAGGTACTAGCATACACCAGAAAATGTCTAATATAGAGAGAACTCCCACTCTCGGGAAACTTCCGGGTTCTGAAATGGTTGCAGTTCCACTGAAGTTCCATATGAGGGCGCTAACGGTCGAGTGCAGAATGAATGGAAGTCTATGGAGCTATACCCCTCAAAATCCACTTTTCTCCGGATATAATTTTTTGTCTAGTAATTTGAATTATGAAATCGAAAGGGGAGGCAAAAAAATACACACCACAGGGTGTTATATTTTTTTTAAAGTCGCCTTTCTGTTCTAAAAAGCCTTTGAAAATTGCATTGACGTCATACAAATTGTACGACCAGAGCTACTGCTTGACGTTAAGCTCTGGTTACTTCCACTTTTCTCTCGAGGCATCGACAACGCAGCTGGTAGGTTAGGCTCTCCCTGTCAATACACATGCTAGAAAGAGTTTTGGCTCGCTAATGTTGTTGCTAATGTTGCTAATGCTGTGACATTCTGTTTCTGCTTCGGATGCCATCAAGCGGGATCTTTTGTCGTAGTCAGTCCTTCACTAACCGATCAGCATTCGTTAGCAGAATGCTAGCGTGTTAGGGGCAACGACGACTTACCCTGTAAGAAATCGAAAGTAAATAAGTAAACGTTCATTCAACTTTTGATCTGTAATCCATGTTGAACATGCGAAAACTACAATCAAATCAGAGATTTATCAACAACAATCAGGCGAAAGAGACAAATTTAGCCGTTTAGCTCCATAGACTGCCATTCATTTTGCACTCGACCGCGATCACTCCCAGTGGAACTCTGGTGGAACTGCAACAAAATTCGGTACAATTGGGATTAATAGGGAGTGGGCAGGCTCTCCTTAAACAGGCTCTGCATACACGTTAGCTAACATATTTGACTGTATATGCCTACTTCCTCGTCGCTTCAATACACACAACTAAGGTAGAAACTCGCATGCAATCCCTCTAGTGGCGTGGCATATAGGCTAATCTTAATAAAAGTAACTGACAGTTTCCCCTTCCAGCACACCTGATTCAAATGAATGGGTTGTTATCAAGCTCTGTGGAAGCAGGGTCATGACCATTCATCTGAATCAGGTGTGCTGGAGCAGGGAAACATCTAAATCATGCAGGACAGCGGCTCTCGAGGACCAGGGTTGCCTACCCCTGATCTAGAACATGCAGGGCAGAGAGGCACGAGGACCAGGGTGGAGAAACACTGCAGAACCATGTTGTGTTCATTACAGAATCTGTTCTGTACATCCTGAAGAGTTTACAGTACAGACAGGAAGAACCACTTCCTGGGTAGAAGCCACAGTGTCATTACACATCACATACATGTTTGGGCTTGGATAAGAAACATAATTTAAGGAAAATAAATGTCCCAATGTTGTTTACTTATTTGTAATGGTTGTGACTCGTGCATCTGTAACTAAAATGACACGGCTGTTCCCGAGGTCGTTCACATTAACGTTCACGTTCGAACTAACACATTCTTGAGGCTACTATTTTTGTATGAGGTAAAGTTGTTGCAACACGTGGGGGGTCACAATGACTGAAGGGTCACAATGATCCAAGATAACACAAGGGTTAATGTCACCATCCACTTTTTGAAAACGATAAATCTCTTTAAATCATCTATTAAACAGAATCTCGTACACAGGCTACAGTTACATCACTAAATCCATTCTAGGTCTTCCTTCATTCTAGACATTCACAATAAACTTTGCACTGAAACAAAAATATTAACGGTTGTTAATATGTTATCAAATATCTTGCCCTTGAAATGGGCAGGGACCCAGTGTAAACAGCTGTGTCCCAAGACAGTGTCATGTGTCATTTATAACAATTGCAGCGCAATCAATAAGTGTCCAATGCTTTCTTTGATAGACTGTTCCAGAGGTCACTTGGCACTGAGTCACACACGCATGCCAAGGAAAAACTTTGAGACGGCCGATCTTTGATCTTGTGATATGCGGTCACACACACAGACGTATACGGGCAGGGCCGGACTGGCCATCGGGGATACCGGGAGAATCCCCGGTGGGCCGACGGGGTTGGGATGGTCCAAAACACCGGCCCACTTCCATTACCAACCGGCCCTCTGACATCGCCAGCATCTCATATTATATCACGTCACAGCTTGAATACATAAAAATAGTTCTGAGACCTTTTGCAGTCCAGATTCACTGACTGAAACTTATATGGCTCCTTGCAATCTGTATTTACACTCGTGGTGCCGATTTTTTGAAAATGTTTTGACCTGTCTTCTGAAATGTGTTCTTACGGACTTTACGTTAAACGGAAGTTTAACGTAAGAAACTTCAATTATTCAACATATATTATGTAATTTCTTTGTAATCATCCAAAATAATGCTAAGTGTATATATTTTCCCAAGTAGGCCAATGACTGGTCGATACGTGCGATCGATGCATTGAGTGGACAACGTGTTTTGAGTGGGCCGGTCTGACAGTAAAACTCCCGGGCCACTTTTCCCCCCCAGTCCGTCCCTGTATACGAGGGATACGACATGAGTTTCGACCACACCTCACTCAGAGCCAAACGCCTGTCCGCGGTCATCATTCTGAGATTTACAGAACTTCTTATTGTTAATACAGGCTGTTCTTAAAGCAGAAATGCATTCATACATTATTCTGGATGAATCCATGACCGAAACGAGTTCTGCAGTAAGTGGCAACATTCCGATAAAATGTCCACGTCATGCATCATACAATGGAAACAGGGAACAGGACAGATCAGCTGCCATAGGTGTGTTGTCAAACACTGAGCATTCACACCATACACGTGTCTGCTTCCAGTCACCATGGTAGCTCACATGGCGATGGTTTTAGTTGCGACCTTAATTTTTTATGGCAAAGGTAATATGCATTATGTTACTTGTAATCATGGCTGAAGTTTGAATTTTGATTAAGAGCGTAATAATGCAATGGTATGATCATCCGGGGATATGTAAATGTTTGGTGTAAAAATGTGCATCTTTAAAACTTAACATAGATTACCAAGCCAATGAAGACTGAGATGTAATGTGACTGTTTTTGCATACTCACACAACACAGCTTAGAATTATTATCAATAACAAGATGAATGACCTTTTGTACTTCTGGTGTTTTTAGTAGTGGCCCTTTGTGAGTGATCTGCTGTGTTGAACAGCCATACTAAGAGCGGGTGTGATTGATGACCTGGGCAGGTCATGTCCTCTTGGGTCAGAGTCCTCCTGGGTCAGAGTCCTCCTGGGTCAGAGTCCTCCTGGGTCAGAGGAGTCCTCCTGGGTCAGAGGAGTCCTCCTGGGTCAGAGGAGTCTTCCTGGGTCAGAGTCCTCCTGGGTCAGAGGAGTCCTCCTGGGTCAGAGTCCTCCTGGGTCAGAGGAGTCCTCCTGGGTCAGAGGAGTCTTCCTGGGTCAGAGGAGTCCTCCTGGGTCAGAGGAGTCCTCCTGGGTCAGAGGAGTCTTCCTGGGTCAGAGGAGTCCTCCTGGGTCAGAGGAGTCCTCCTGGGTCAGAGTCCTCCTGGGTCAGAGTCCTCCTGGGTCAGAGTCCTCCTGGGTCAGAGGAGTCCTGGGTCAGAGTCCTCTTGGGTCAGAGTCCTCCTGGGTCAGAGTCCTCCTGGGTCAGAGGACTCCTCCTGGGTCAGAGGAGTCCTGGGTCAGAGGAGTCCTCCTGGGTCAGAGTCCTCCTGGGTCAGAGTCCTCCTGGGTCAGAGTCCTCCTGGGTCAGAGGAGTCCTGGGTCAGAGTCCTCCTGGGTCAGAGGAGTCCTCCTGGGTCAGAGTCCTCCTGGGTCAGAGTCCTCCTGGGTCAGAGTCCTCCTGGGTCAGAGGAGTCCTGGGTCAGAGTCCTCCTGGGTCAGAGTCCTCCTGGGTCAGAGTCCTCCTGGGTCAGAGTAGTCCTCCTGGGTCAGAGTCCTCCTGGGTCAGAGTCCTCCTGGGTCAGAGGAGCATCTAACAATGTTCTCATGTTTCTCTTCCCAACAGGGTCCACAGCTCAGGGTAAGCTGATGTCTCATAATGTTTCTCCTTGTTTTTGTCACTAAAACTCAAAGATATAGTCCTATAACCTAGCCTGACGTTGTCATACTCTAATTCTAGTCAGAATATGAGTCTGAAAACTCTCCGTTGGGCTGTGACTATGGGGCGTGTTTCAACCAAACTCGTAAAACAAATGCCTCTTCGCTCAATTGGATAGACCTACAATCAATCAGAGCAACGTAATATGTTGTTTGTTGAAAACAAATTCAACCCAAGCGCTTTTTCGTGACGTTGATTACGTTACTGTTCATCTGTCCATTATCGTATAAAGCCTGCCCTGGCAATTTCATTGGTCCGCCCAGCTCCTGATTTTATATAGTTTGTCCCCAATACGAGCCCCTCCAGACCCAACTTCCTGACCAACTTTGTTTTGTGGGCGGGGCTAAGTTGGGGCTTCCTGGCAGCCAGGCTACCTATAACCAGCACCATGGGGTGAATAACTCTCTAACCTGGTTCACCTTCCTCTGTTCCCTGCTAGACTGTGGTACAGCCCCCCTCAGTACCAAGATCGTGGGGGGCAGTGACGCCAGTGCCGGCTCCTGGCCCTGGCAGGTTAGCATGCACTTCCAGGGGAATTTCATCTGCGGAGGAACCCTTATCCACCGCGAATGGGTGCTCACCGCGGCCCACTGCATGCTGACGTAAGAGACCCCTTTTCCACCGGTGAGAACTGGGACCTAGTTCGGAGCTGGTGCTAGAGCCAGAGAGACTATCGCCATCGATAGCTCTAAATGGAACCCTTTATTGTGGAAATGGTTCTGTTTGTTTGATGTTGTGGTTCTAGAATGTCCAGAACGGTGGTTCTAGAACATCTAGAATCAGGGTTATTTTACTGTACCCAAGGCAACCCAGGCTGTGTTTTACTCCAGACTCACCGCAAGCGACTACTCGCTCTTCCTGGGCCGGCAGAACGAGTCTGCCTCGGGGGACAACCCAAACGAGGTGAGCCGTAGTGTCAGCCAGATCATCAAGCATCCTCAGTACAACAACACCTTGTTCAACAACGACATCACCCTGATGAAGCTCAGCTCCCCTGTCAGCATCAACGGCTACATTAGACCCATCTGCCTGGCCGCAGCCGGCAGCGTCTTTGGCAACGCCACCACCTGCTGGGCAAGCGGCTGGGGCAACGTCGGGATGGGCGGTAAGCTAAGCGGCCGCGGAGACAGTCGTTACAGAGCGGAGTTGATGTACTTTTTAAATTCAACAATTTTGGATGGGAGCTCGTGTGACACACGTGTTCCGTCACCAAGGTGGTTCGGCACTTGCTGGGCTGGCATGCACGACCTGTTACACTTGCTGGGCTGGCATGCACGACCTGTTACACTGGCTGGGCTGGCATGCACGACCTGTTACACTCGCTGGGCTGGCATGCACGACCTGTTACACTCGCTGGGCTGGCATGCACGACCTGTTACACTCGCACCATAACAACTTTGAGAATTAGCACTATAGCCAACAGGTATGTGGAAGAATACTGTAGTCCTACTTCATATGTTGTGAACTGTTCTTTTTGGCCTATAGAATATAACACAGGTGAAGTCGTGTTTGAAACTAGTTAATTGTAGCCTGACATTGTCATACTCATAATTCTATTCAGAATATGAGTCTGAAAACTCTCTGTTGGGCTGTGACTATGGGGCGTGTTTCAACCGAACTCGTAAAACAAATGCCTCTTCGCTCGATTGGATAGACCTACAACCAATCAGAGCAACGTAATATGTTATTGTTGAAAATGAAATCAACCCAAGGGCTCTTTTGTGACGTTGTTGATTACGTTACTGTTGATCATCTGTCCATCATCTATAAAGCCAGCCCTGGCAATTTCATTGGTCCGCCCAGATCCTGGTTTTATGTAGTTGTTCTCAATACGAGACCCTCTAGACCCAACTTCCCGACCACATTTTTTTGTGGGCGGGGCGAAGTTGGTCTGGCAGCCAGGCTAAGTTAATTGCGATTTGTGGCCTATGTTTCATGTCTGCATAGCCTAGGGGCTATATTCTGCCTTTGTAAAACTAAAGTTAAATAACGTGTTTGTGTTTTGACCTGTGTATAGGCTATGAGTTTGCTGGTTTTGAATTCCCCAACATGTCAGTTCGGAAAACAAAATGATTATAGTCTAATGGAATTTCCGTTCAATTGTAGCATGCCGGTGTTGTCGCCCAACTGGTTTCCACGCTAACTGGTTCCCCAATCAGTCTTTCTCTATCACCTGATTCGTACCCGTGAGACGTAATCCTTTGAAACACAACAGGTGATTAGTTCGACTGCAGCCGCCTGCAGCCCGGCTGACTTGAAGCAGCCAATGGCATTCTCAGCTTCAAGTCAGCCAGCTGCAGCCGGACGCAGAGCTGCATGAAGTCAAATGCAACTATGTCTCACGTGTAAGGTGATAAGGTGAACACACAGCCGGGAACCAGTTAGCTTGGAAACCAGTTGGACGACAATACGGGCTGTAGGTGGCCTACTGCAGGGCGCGTCATGCTCGTGTGTTGCACAATCGTTTTTTTTCATGGGAGCTTGGTTCGCGCGTGTAGCTCGACCCAAATTGTTGCTGAAAGAATTGTTGTATAGGCCTATGTTTGTTTATTATAAGTTGTCACTGTTAGGATGACTAGGGTGAGTTCAGGTAATGTGGGACATCAGGTAAAGTGGAACAGTTATGCATTTTGATGATTTGTTGTGTATAAAACCAACATCCAATCACCAAAGATGATCTTGCTCGTAACTACAACACTTCTTGTCACTATGCAGTGCTTTTGATTTGTCTGACACCATCAGAGTAGGCTTGATCTGTTTTGACAGCAGGCCCGTACATTAATATTCACTGAAAGGTGTTTACCCCCACAGAATCACTGGGATTCCCATACACCCTGCAGGAAGTGGAGGTTCCCGTTATCGGTAACAAGCAGTGCACTTGTATATACAAGCCAGTAGAGGTCGCTGTCATCACCAATAACATGATCTGCGCCGGCCAAAAGGACAAGGGAGTTTGCCAAGTAGGTTATCTACCTCCTCACCCGATCTCTCTGCCTGTCTTGATGATAATGTGTCTGTGTTAAAACTGTGTATGTTGCTGGTGTGTCTATCTGACTGTTGGTGTGTCTGTGTATCTGTTTGATTGTCTATGTTGATGTGTTGTGTCGGTGTTTACCCTGTGTTGTGTCTGTGTTTACCCTGTGTTGTGTCTGTGTTTACCCTGTGTTGTGTCTGTGTTTACCCTGTGTTGTGTCTGTGTTTACCCTGTGTTGTGTCTGTGTTTACCCTGTGTTGTGTCTGTGCTCCAGGGGGACTCTGGGGGCCCCGTGCAGTGCCGGCAGGGCTCCGTGTGGGTCCAGGCGGGCATCGCCAGCTACGGCATCCCCTGCGCCACGGGCTTCCCGGAGGTGTTCACCAGGGTGTCTCAGTACCAGACCTGGATCACAGACAGCCTCCAAGGGGCTGCAGTAGGCTTCATCTCTTTCTCCTCCCCAGGAAATGACTCCGACAGCGCCTTCGTGTGCTCCGCAGACCCGGCAAGCTCCGCACCTTCCTCCAGCTGGCCGGCTCTGCTCTGCCTGGTTCTGTTGCCTCTCTCCCTGCCTCAGTACCTGCCTCTCTGACTGTGTCAATACCTGCCTCTGACCTCTGAAGCCACTCCCATGTTTTTCAGCGTCGATCTGACGTTATTTGCTTTTCTCGGTTGATGGAAGTTACAATCGTTCTTCTAATAGTGTGGTGTGTTTTACTGATAACATGCATATGCAGTGTGTAGTCACCTCCTGTGTGTGTGGATACTAGTGTACCACTGTGTCTAGATGTCTATGTGTCTGATGCGTTACAGTGACACAGCTTCTGAATGACTGGTTCACACATCCCTGGCTCTTCATTTATATAAGTAAGGTTTTGGACAGATTTGATAGAATTGTATTGTAGTTATTGTATGTATATTTGTTCCTATTTATGCCTTTTACTTACAGTACTTATTTTATCTTTCTTTATATTTCTATTTACTATGTTTATTGTTATTCACCAACCTACCAATGCAAATTCCTTGTGTGTGTAAACTTACTTGGTAATAAACTGATTAATAAAAAGATTCAGATTCTGAGACCATTTCCAAGTAAGAATTTGTTGCGGTTTTCATTCTTCCTTTTGCAGTATGTATCTTGCAGCGGAAGACATATTCTTGTACCTTCTGGTTTCAAAATGTTTAGGTCGACAGAGAAGAGGAAGTGAAGCTTAAAGTTGTGGACTAAATACTTTATTGCACGACAGCAGCAGCAAACACTGCCTGCTGGGTTTACGCTGAGCAGTAACAGCACATATTGGGTAAAAACGACACAAGGAATTTCTTCACCTGAAAAATTGTGTTTAAAAATAAAAGGGGAGGAAATGGAGGCAGAACTCTTTTATTCCCCAAAATCTTCCCTCTGAAGTTCGACCTCAAAGAAAGGTTCCAGGATCTCTCACGCCCAGGCAGGGTAGCGGAGGCCAGGCGTTCAGAGGCGAAGAGAGGAGGCGGTCGTGCTGTGGCCGGCCGGGGGGTGGAGGGGTGCAGGGCAGGAGGGATGCAGGGCAGGAGGGGTGGAGGGCAGGAGGGGTGGAGGGCAGGAGGGGTGCAGGGCAGGAGGGGTGCAGGGCAGGAGGGGTGGAGGAAGTGAGGGGGAGGAATGGGGGCGTGTCCAGGTTAGTAGGCGTGGTTTTCCACGAACAGAGATTCTCCGGCAGCAGCTCCCCCGCCGGCGGAGGCGTATTTGCCGACGCACGCCTGGCTGTTAGCCTGAATCACAGGAGGAGAGAAGAGAGCATCAGACAGGTGAACACAGCACAGCAGTATGTAGACAGTGGGAACTGTAGATCAATAGGTCACAAGGTTCAAATCCCCCCAGTATGTTGTCTCAGATAAAAGTGTCTCAAGTGAACTTTTGCACGACATCAAGCCTCAGACAGCTACAGCTACCACTACAGGTATCTATCGTTAGGGCCTTGCCTGTGGGGCTCTACGGCCCACCTTAACCCTCCTGAAACCCCACCAGTCTGAGAGTACGTCTGGCATCTACAGACACGCGGACGATGCCATGTCCTGTCTTCCTTCCCTGCTGGACGTACCAGGGCTCTCTTGATGAACTCATCCTGGCAGGCCTTGCCGTTTTCCTTCTTTCCTCCCCAAGCCTTGAGGGCAGAGGCCTGCAGAGCGCGGCCGTAGGAGAAGGTGACGGCCCAGGGCCGGTGCAGAGGACACTGGTTCATGGCGTTCAGGTTGATGGATGCCTCCTCCTCGCTCTGGCCTCCAGACAGGAAGGTGATGCCTGGACAGGGGAGGAGGGAAGGTTAGTCTGGCTGCACTGAGAGAGCTGGGCTGTGTGGGGAGGCAGGAGCCTGCAGACTAACAGGGTTTGAATGAGCAAGTCAAAGGGGGTAATATGTTACTGTGTGTGTGTGTGTGTGCGTGCACGTACCGGGGACGGCGGGGGGCACGGTGCGGCGCAGGGCGGTGATGGTCGCCATGGCAATCTCCTGGTTGCTGTACTTGTGGGAGCAGGAGTGACCAGCGGTCACCATGTTGGGCTTCAGCAGAGTGCCCTCCAGGTACACATGGTGGTCAGACAGAGCTTTGTACATGGCAGCAAGAACCTGAGGGAGGGTAGAGAAAGGACAAGATGAACAACTGTGCTGTCTGTCTGTGTCTGTGCTGTCTGTGTGTGTGCTGTCTGTGTGTGTGCTGTCTGTGTGTGTGCTGTCTGTCTGTGTCTGTGCTGTCTGTCTGTCTGTGTCTGTGCTGTCTGTGTCTGTGCTGTCTGCATGTGTGCTGTCTGTATGTGTGCTGTCTGTGCTGTCTGTCTGTATGTGTGCTGTCTGTGAGTGCTGTCTGTATGTGTGCTGTCTGTGTGTGTTCTGTGTGTATGTGTGCTGCCTGTGTGTGTTCTGTCTGTATGTGTGCTGTCTGTATGTGTGCTGTCTGTGCTGTCTGTCTGTATGTGTGCTGTCTGTGAGTGTGCTGTCTGTATGTGTGCTGTCTGTGTGCTGTCTGTATGTGTGCTGTCTGTGTGCTGTCTGTATGTGTGCTGTCTGTGTGTGTGCTGTCTGTATATCTGTGTCGTCTGAGTAGCTGACCTTCTCAGTGACGTACTGGCAGCGCTTCAGGTCGTGGTCTCCATCAGGCAGGATCTCGGGCTCCACGATGGGGACGATACCGTGCTGGAGGTCAACACAACCAGCTGCACGTTTAGTCATCCAGCACACACCTCCACCCACAGAAACGAACAGTGGGCTGCACATGTTGTGCTCTGTTACTAGACAGAGTTTTTGTTTTGGCACGTGTTTTCCTTGGTCGTATGTTTACATTTCACGTGTTGTGCCCTGTTACTCGGTCTGCTAACGATCATTAGCGTAAGTGGAGGACCGGCTAGCCTAGCTCTCGTAACTCGTCAGGAATTTTACGAAAATGTAGCAAGACTAGGCTAGATATAATACAAATAAAAAACGTTATGTCACAGCGTTTTACTTTGATGTGTAGATACACACATATCAAAACATTCCGGTTTGAAAATCCAATAGTGATGCAGTAGTCTAAGTCGGGAAATTGTGTTTTTCTAATTTTGGAAGTTAGAGCTACTACTAGCCTAGCTCTAGACTAGAGCTATCCACGGGATTCCTTACCGTCCGTACGCTCACTTTCAATCGAGAAATGTCAAGTTTGATGCTGCACAACATATAGGCCTACTCCACATATGGGTTGAGTAAGAGGCTGTAATTTGGTACATCATAGGCCAATACATATCGGAGAGTTACATTTTTTCATTGCTGCAGCAAATCTTTAACGGAAGAAACGGTCTTGACGGGGTATGGAAAGTTAAAATGGCAGATAATGGATACAACGACATTACTAGAGAGTTGATTACATTGCTAAAGAGAGTTTCTTCTCACCATCTGGCAGATGCTGGCGTAGCGGGCCAGGACATTGGCGTTCTCCATGATAGCGAGGCGGGAGGGTGTGGTGGGGGTGATCTTCAGCACGCAGCGCCACTTGGCGAAGTCAGCGCCGTCCTTCTTGTACTGGGCACAGCGCTCATAGAGACCATCCAGACCTGCAGAGGCGGGAGGAGGAGATGTAGAAACGAGGTACTATGTGTGTGTATATGTGTGTGTGTGTGTGTGTATGTGTGTGTGTATATGTGTGTATGTGTTCATGTGTGAGGGTGCCCTCCTCTCACCCTGTGTGGTGGTCTCGCCGTTGGTTCCAGCCAGAGGCACCACGCCCTTGTCCACTTTGATTCCCACCACCATTCCCCTGTCCTTGATGTGCTGGGGGAACAGCTTGCCGTCATCCGTCTTCTGGTACAGGGTCTCGTGGAAGAAGATCACTCCTCCGATGCAGGCGTCGATGGACTTGTCTGCGGTGAAGAGCAGCTGGCGGTACAACCTCCTGTTCTCCTCTGTGTTCTCAGCGTTGATGCTCTGGAAGCGCTTGGCCACACTTCCTATGGGGAGACGGACACAGCACACATGAAGACCATGGTTCTGGGAGTTTGTTTGGGGAGTGAGTGTGTGTGTGTGTGTACCTGTGGACTCGTCTGCGGCGAGGATTCCCTTGCCGGGAGCGACGATCCTGTGAGCGATATCGCTGAGCTCCTTCTTCTGCTCAGGAGTGAGGAAGGGGTATGCGTGAGGCATCCTGGCTGGAGGAACAGAGAGGAGAGGGGTGGGTGAGGTCAATAGAGAGAGAGGAGAGGGGTGGGTGAGGTCAATAGAGAGAGAGGAGAGGGGTGTGTGAGGTCAATAGAGAGAGAGGAGAGGGGTGTGTGAGGTCAATAGAGAGAGAGGAGAGGGGTGTGTGGGTGAGGTCAATAGAGAGAGAGGAGAGGGGTGGGTGGGTGAGGTCAATAGAGAGAGAGGAGAGGGGTGTGTGGGTGAGGTCAATAGAGAGAGAGGAGAGGGGTGGGTGGGTGAGGTCAATAGAGAGAGAGGAGAGGGGTGTGTGGGTGAGGTCAATAGAGAGAGAGGAGAGGGGTGTGTGGGTGAGGTAAATAGAGAGAGAGGAGAGGGGTGTGTGGGTGAGGTCAATAGAGAGAGAGGAGAGAGATAATGTGAGGTAGTTGAGTCCAAAGGCACAATGCTTCATTCCACCAAAGCAAAGTGTGTCGTCACAGAGCCTGCTGAGGTTGTGGGAAGTCTGGCGCATGTTGAGACCTATATTATGGATCATTAATTGAGGTGGTTCTGGGAGCAGCTTTTCAGTAAGGAAATGTGTTCTTAAGGGTTTTTACTGTCTGAAATAAATATTTAAATCAGTTTCAGCAGGACTGTATTTCCTGGTTGTCTTTACAGACGAGATTAAAATACAAAAAAAAGGGGAAGACTGATGAGGAAGTTGTCTTTTGAGAAAAGATTAGACTTATATTCTGTGCTCCTGCAGTGGAATCTGTTTTCCACTTCACTAAAACACCAGTCCGGTTCTCTAGCTGCAAAGCACTTTGAATATTCTAATAATAGTTTTGCGACAGTATCTTTACACTGCTCACTTGAGGTTGCTGTGTGCTACTTTCCCTGCAGGCTGGTTTGCTCGTGCTGCAAGAGACCTGAGTGCTGTGTGGAAGCTGTGATATCTGCTGCCCTCCCCAACCCTCCTGGCCCCCAAAACCATGAGAGCTATGTGTGTGACCTTTCCCTTTTTCTAGCCTCTCTTATCCCTGACCCTCTTGGTAAATCCCCAACAGCCACGCCCACCCCTCACATCCATACACAGATAATTCAGCCAACACTCTCTCCCTCTCTCTTTCTCTCTCTCTGTTTCTCTATCTCTCTTTCTTTCTGTACATCCCTCTAAGACCTAAATAGAAACATTAGAATCCACAGCTGCTCCAGCCGTAACCCTACAGTTAGGCTACATAAGGCAGAGCAGAGTCCCTTCCCTGACCTTCAGGAACACACAGTCCATCTGAGGCCCAACCAGCAGACAGGCACGTTATACAGTTATACGGTCAGCTGCAGTAGTGCACATTTTCTTGATTTTCGTGCCTTCTGCATGAACTATTGCAAGAGCTACTTGGAGTTTTGCATCACAACCTGGGAGGAACGCAGGGGAAGGTGTGACAGGAAGCGTAGATTCATGTATGTTAACAGGATGACTCCATTCAGAAATGTATGAAGTGTGTCATGTTGTCATCATCCGCATCATGCTTACGGTTACAACATTTACAACTCTAAATTTAACATCCACTCCCATATTTGCATTCATGCAGCATAACCAACATGCTCAGTGTAGAGATGCACAAGCTAGAAAAACAAACATCATTCCTAAAGAAATACAATTTAAGATTTTTTCTATCAGTATTTGACTACATATCAGTATTTCAAAAAATAAGAATAATGCAGTTTTCTGGTAGTTTCCTCTAGTTACCTTTGAGATTTGGAGGACAGCAGGGAGAAGAGACCAAGTCAGAGAGCTCCGGAGAGGAAGAGAGAGAGGAAGGAGGGAGAGGATCTGGGTAGTCCGCGACACCCCTCCTGCCAGCAGCTCTTGTATTTATCCTCCCATTGTGACCCCTCACATTTCAGCTGCTGCGCTATATTAAGACTGGGACGACACCAGACCCGGCCTCTGGCATTCTGCTGGGAGTCTCTGCCAGACAGAAAGGGCAAAGAGTAAGGATTGAGAAAATAGAGAGAGAGACATAGAGAGATTACGAACAGAGAAAGAGAGAGAGAGTGCAGAGAGAGCAGGGAGAAAGAAAACGAGAGAGAAGGAAAGAGCAGAGAGAGAGAGACAGAGAAAAGTACCATGGAGAGAGAGAGAAGTACCAGGGAGAGAGACAGAGAGAGAGGTACCAGGGAGAGAGACAGAGAGAAAGAAGTACCAGGGAGAGAGACAGAGAGAGTGAGAGAGAGAGAAATACCAGGGTGAGAGACAGAGGGAGAAACAGAGAGAAGTACCAGGGAGAGAGACAGAGAGAGAGAGGTACCAGGGGAAGAGACAGAGAGAGTGAGAGAGAGAGAAATACCAGGGAGAGAGACAGAGGGAGAAACAGAGAGAAGTACCAGGGTGAGAGACAGAGAGCGAGGTACCAGGGAGAGAGACAGTGAGAGGTACCAGGGAGAGAGACAGTGAGAGGTACCAGGGAGAGAGACAGTGAGAGGTACCAGGGAGAGAGACAGTGAGAGGTACCAGGGAGAGAGACAGTGAGAGGTACCAGGGAGAGAGGTGATGATAAGCTAGAGAAAATAAAATGTTGTGATACCAAAGTGAAAACTGTAGAAATAAGTGCACAAGGAAATTATTTCTTAATACAGCTAAGATACATGGATTTTATATTAATCAACATTTAGATAATGTAAAATAATGATGTTAACATTGTTAACCTACACACACACACACACACAAGCATTCACACACACGGGAAAGGAGATCATGTGACAGTATGGTCAACCTGCTCTTAGAAATCCAATCCACACTCAGCAACAGTGATCCTTGACCTTTCCCTGACCTTTCCCTGGTCTTTGCTCTGGGGGGGAAGGTCACATGGAAGGATCCGCAAAGGTTGCACATGCTAACTTTTGGCTGGCACCGCACCAGTATTTAATGATTGACATGTTCCCATCAAAGTGTGTTCACTCTGGCTTTACTGTATTTAACTGACTTCAGTGTAATTCTTCTGCGAGAACAATTATGTGTGTGTGAAGTGAGAGTCACAGAGAGCAGAGAGTCACAGAGCAGAGAGTCACAGAGCAGAGAGTCACAGAGAGCAGAGAGTCACAGAGAGCAGAGAGTCACAGAGCAGAGAGTCACAGAGAGCAGAGAGTCACAGAGAGCAGAGAGTCACAGAGCAGAGAGTCACAGAGAGCAGAGAGTCACAGAGAGCAGAGAGTCACAGAGCAGAGAGTCACAGAGAGCAGAGAGTCACAGACAGCAGAGAGTCACAGAGCAGAGAGTCACAGAGAGCAGAGAGTCACAGAGAGCAGAGAGTCACAGAGAGCAGAGAGTCACAGAGCAGAGAGTCACAGAGAGTCACAGAGAGCAGAGAGTCACAGAGCAGAGAGTCACAGAGAGCAGAGAGTCACAGAGAGCAGAGAGTCACAGAGAGCAGAGAGTCACAGAGCAGAGAGTCACAGACAGCAGAGAGTCACAGAGAGCAGAGAGTCACAGAGAGCAGAGAGTCACAGAGCAGAGAGTCACAGAGAGCAGAGAGTCACAGAGAGCAGAGAGTCACAGAGAGCAGAGAGTCACAGAGCAGAGAGTCACAGAGAGTAGAGAGTCACAGAGCAGAGAGTCACAGAGAGCAGAGAGTCGCAGAGAGTCACAGAGAGCAGAGAGTCACAGAGAGCAGAGAGTCACAGAGAGCAGAGAGTCACAGAGCAGAGAGTCACAGAGAGCAGAGAGTCACAGAGACAGTGGCGGTCCTTGCACATTGTGCTTCCCCGGGAGGAAGAAATCTTGTGCCGCCCCCACCCCGTCAGCCGCCCCCCTACAGCCCACGGAACGAGCACCGCTACTACCTGCTGCAAACAAAGGAAAATGCTGCACGGCACCGTCTGGAGTGCCTGCAGCTGCCTGAAGAGGGCGCCAATATGCCAATTCCCCACAAACTGAAATGATAGATAATAGAATCGCAGAGATTTCTTTTTTGGGGGGGGGAATTTGAACCTGTGACCTTTAGATTTGCAGTCATGTTCTAAAAATAAATGTATCTTTATGTATATTATGGTATATATGAATATATACAAACAGCTTTGGATCTTGAACCTACGACCTACATGCACAGGAAATCCAGGTTTCAAATACAGCATGTGTGTGTGTTTATGTAAACACACACATCTCTATATGGCCTACATGCATCTTGGGTTTCCTGTGTGTGTGCAGGTTGGAGACCCAGAGCGATCTGACAACCTGTGTGAGACAGAACTCTGCTGCTGTTCAGTCCGCCAGCACAGGTCAAAGGTCATAGGTCAGACTTATGACCCTAACCACCCAGCCCCATATGTGATAGATTTTTCTTTCTATCAATTGCTGTGCCAGCAGTCACTCTCATACTCTTACGGCAGTAAGCATGATGAGGCAGTCAGCATTATGAGGCAGTCAGCATGATGATGCAGTCAGCATGATGAGGCAGTAAACATCATGAGGCAGTCAGCATGATGAGGCAGTAAGCGTGATGAGGCAATAAGCATGATGAGGCAGTAAGCTTGATGAGGCAGTAAGCATGATGAGGGAGTCAGCATGATGAAGCAGTAAGCATGATGAGGCAGTCAGCGTGATGAGGCAGTAAGCATGATGAGGCAGTAAGCATGATGAGGCAGTAAGCATGATGAGGCAGTCAGCATGATGAAGCAGTAAGCATGATGAGGCAGTCAGCGTGATGAGGCAGTCAGCATGATGAGGCAATCAGCATGATGAGGCAGTCAGCATGATGAGGCAGTCAGCGTGATGAGGCAGTAAGCATGGTGAGGCAGTAAGCATGATGAGGCAGTAAGCATCAGGATGCAGTAAGCATGAAGAGGCAGTCAGCATTATGAGGCAGTCAGCATGATGAAGCAGTAAGCATGATGAGGCAATCAGCATGATGAGGCAGTCAGCATGATGAGGCAGTCAGCGTGATGAGGCAGTAAGCATGATGAGGCAGTAAGCATGATGAGGCAGTAAGCGTCAGGATGCAGTAAGCATGATGAGGCAGTCAGCATGATGAGGCAGTCAGCATGATGAAGCAGTAAGCATGATGAGGCAGTCAGCGTGATGAGGCAGTCAGCATGATGAGACAGTAAGCATGATGAGGCAGTAAGCATTATGAGGCAGTCAGCATGATGAAGCAGTAAGCATGATGAGGCAGTCAGCATTATGAGGCAGTAAGCATGATGAGGCAGTCAGCATGATGAGGCAGTCAGCGTGATGAGGCACTCAGCATGATGAGGCAGTCAGCGTGATGAGGCAGTAAGCATGATGAGGCAGTCAGCATTATGAGGCAGTCAGCATGATGAGGCAGTCAGCGTGATGAGGCAGTCAGCGTGATGAGGCAGTAAGCATGATGAGGCAGTCAGCATTATGAGGCAGTCAGCATGATGAGGCAGTCAGCGTGATGAGGCAGTCAGCATGATGAGGCAGTCAGCGTGATGAGGCAGTCAGCGTGATGAGGCAGTCAGCGTGATGAGGCAGTCAGCTGGACAGGTGGCATGCGGTGTGTCTGTGTGACATCCTAGAATAGATCTACATGACACTTGGCCACAAATAGCCACAGTCAGACAGCAGCCACTTCCTGTGTCCCTTACAACACTATAGCAGAAGATGCTATATAGACGAAAAACGCACATCTTTTTCCCATTCCTATTCTATTTCATTCCTTTCTAACATAGAAAATGTAACTTGAGTATAGCAATGCTGTATCACCAAATGTACTAATATTCAAAAGTAAGATTTTATTGTGTTTTTACATAAAGGACCTGATAAACAACATGTTTCATAGATGAGACACCACTTAGAGAAATCAGAAAAGGATTATGTATTTCAAACATTAGTTGTTATTACTACTGTATGATCTAAAACATGTATGAATTATTGTAACACCAAAGTCTAAGGAACCAAAAACACAACTAAATGCACAAACACACAGACACAGCTTTCCTTCCTACTGTGATAAAGCAGGTAAGGAGTCAGTTTTTTGGCATGAAAGTGCACGAGAACTTTACTGCGAAATAAACATGATACAGAACAAAGGGCTACGAAGAAACACAACAGCAATAACAAAACAGGCACTGACAGGGTAGAGGACGACCCCAAAACACCTGGAGAAGGAGCACAGAGCAGGACTTCAAGAAGAAGGGGCTGACGTGGAAACAGCTGGAGAGGATGGCTCAGGTGAGACGAGGGTGGAAGCAATTCATCAATGGCCTATGTTCTGAGAGGAATACAAAGGCCCAAGTAAAGCCACACTGCCATCGATAAAGAAACAAAGAATAAGACTTCAAAACAAGGTCAGAGACATCTTATATAGCCATCCTAATGAGTCTACACAAAACAGGTGTGTCTTATATTCTGGTGATGCAGATTGGTGCTTAGATGCCGTGTGATCAGTGACACCTACATCCTGTTTCCTCTGGTGAGTTTCTGTTAGTGGTCATAGTTTGTGTTCCTCTGGGCCGTGCAGGTCTGTCCTCAAGCTGTGGACCATGGCATGGACGTTCTCCCTCTCACTGTTCCTGGTGGCAGGTAGGGGAACCTTCATACATCCTCCCTCTGTCCTCCTACTTCCACAGGGATTATTAATATGAAATATGGGATTTCAGATTTGTTATCAGAATATCTTGGCTGAGGCTCTTTTAAGATGACTACAATGTTAGAACGAGAGGACAGTACTGTTACCAACGATATAAATGCACTTATGTTTACACATACATACAATAGCCTATATACACATATATTATACACACACATATATACACATGCACATACATACACACCGACATTTATATATACACACACTTCTACTGTTGAAATCCTAAATGCAAATCAAGCTGTAATTATTGCACCAACAAAACATGTAGCTAAAAGTATCAGGAAGGTATTAGTTTGAAAGAGACAATTCACATATACATCACCAATAAAAAAAAATACAGACCAACACACACGACAAGTCCAAACTAAGTGTTGATTTACAAGCTTTTCTGACATGTGAAAGTATTTCAAATGTTCCGGTAGTAAGAAGCTCGTTGGAACAAGACTGGGACAGTGTTCCTCCCATGTCTCACTGCTGTGAGCACACAGGAAGATTAGAAAGAGTTTCTTATGGAAGTTTGGATGTTTCTGAAGTTATGTATTATTGCTATAGCTCATCTCACTTCCTCATGAGCCACAGTGAAAGTTTATCAAGAGATAGTAACATTCACTATTGATACTAATTATCGATACTAGATACTAGCATGATGTGTTGTTAGTCCACAGTTGTGGTTTCTCCTTGAGGGAGGAGCGGGGGGGGGGGGGGGGGTTAAGACCTTATACATCAGCTACACCCAATAAGGGTTCCAGTGGTACTTTCAAACTTTAAGTTATATATATATATACCAGAATATGTGCTACAGAAAGTATCTCATGCAGTAGGGGTTGTCCATGGGATGAAGGATCATATGTAGTTGAGGTGATCAATGCCCTTTTAAGGTTGTATAAAAGTAAAGACACAAGTAGTGACACTGAACGTGACAGCTACCAGTTCCCTTCATTGTGGTTTCTAGATACTTTAGTATATGTATGTGTGTGTATGTGTGTGTGAGTGTGTGTATGAGTGTGTGTGTGTGTGTGTATGTGTGTGTGAGTGTGTGTGTGTGTGTGTGTGTGTGTGAGTGTGTGTGTGTGTGTGTGTATGTGTGTGTGAGTGTGTGTGTGAGTGTGTGTAAGTGTGTGAGTGTGTGTGTGAGTGTGTGTGTGTTGGGGGTTGGAGTGGGCTGTTCGTTCCTGCATAAACATTCATCATTCTGACTCATTGTCAATGTCATTGTGTCAGTCAGTTGTGACAATAGAATGTCCTGTGGAAGTTTCCAAATGAAAACGTCAAATTCTTAACAACCATCTGTGGATATATGGTATTTTCAATTGTCAATTTTCGCAGACACTCATCCAAATTGAGAGGAATCTGCGATCTTTTGATTTGACTCTGACATATACGTAAAAAGTATATATAAAAAACAGCCATTATTACAACTGTTTTAGTGTCACGCAGGTAACTGGTAATTTTTTAAATTATTATTCTTCCTTTCAAGACTTAAAAAAAACAAACAGTGAAAGGAGATGAGAGAGGGGGAGAGGAGAACAGAGAAGCCAAAAACAGAGTAAAGCAGAGCAGAGTACAGTACAGCAGTCAAGTACTCAATGATGCAAACCTTTTACTTTTTTTCGAAAATGGTTTTTCAACCTTTCCAGGTTTTTTTCACACACAGTGAAAGGAGAGGAGAGGCGGAGAGGAGAAACAGAGAAGCCAAAAAAACAGTAGAGTAAAGCAGAGCAGAGTACAGTAGAGTTTAGTAGAGTCTTCATCAAGTACTCAACAATGATGCAAACCTATAAAATAAAAAAAAGTAACTTTTTTTTCGAAAGTATCTTTTCAACTTTTTTTGTATGTTTTTTTTTCCACACACAGAGTTAAGACAAATCTTAAGTACAGTAACAAAGTATTTTGTTACTTCCAATCTCTGCATATCATACAATTATCATAAATTTGTCTTGTTTTCTGGTTAGTGCTGCAAGGCTGTTTGGCTTTCAACATGGAGTCTGTGGCTTGGAAGTACCTCAGCAGTCCTGCCGCTGGGTTTGGATACCAGGTGGTGATTAGAGACAGTAGCAGGTATGAGCACACAGCCTGAGCAGCACATTTACATGACATGCAAAAAAGCTTTCCAGGTTGTGTGATTTCCAGTTAGATGTGCTGCTCCTGCTGGATGTTGCTGAACATGTCTGTGCCCTGGCTGCAGCCTGCTCACCAGCGCCCCCTTGGAGCAGGATGGAGAGAGGAGAGGAAAGGTTTACAGGTGTTCCATCAACTCCTGTACTGAGATATCTATACCAGGTAAAGATCCTGTACTGAGATATCTATACCAGGTAAAGATCCTGTACTGAGACGATCTGCTCTTTACATAATCATGCTAAGCATAAGAGGTGCATCAAAACGTTTTTCCAATGTGTAATCCATAAACGTGTTTTCCCTAGTCCCTAGTCATGCAGTCAACATGTCTCTGGGTTTGACAATGACGAAGAATCCAACATCCCAAACCACCATGGTACGTCCAGTCTTTATATGAGGATGGTATTTTCTATCGTTTCAGTTTTTGCTAAGAGATTAGAACAACACTTGGCTTGAGTGAACACAGATTAGATCGGGGATTAGAACAACACTTGGTTTGCGTGAACACAGATTAGATCAGAGATTACACAATGCTCGCCACATTTCACAAATGTGTTCTCCCAAACACGCGCCACTTAGAAGCCACACCTTCAGGTAGACCAAGCTGATGTCTTTTACTGAAGTGGTGAATAATAAGTCCACAAAAAATGACCTAACATTTCCATTGGCTGTAGGCTACTGTGAATTTTGAATTTGCCAATCCCAATTTCCTGATTACGTCAACCAATCCCACACTGCTTCCTGATAACGTCAACCAATCCCACACTGCTTCCTGATTACGTCAACCAATCCCACACTGCTTCCTGATTACGTTAACCAATCCCACACTGCTTCCTGATTACGTTAACCAATCCCACACTGTTTCCTGATTACGTCAACCAATCCCACACTGCTTCCTGATTACGTCAACCAATCCCACACTGCTTCCTGATTATGTCAACCAATCCCACACTGCTTCCTGCTGCCACACACCTACCACAGGTCAGCCTGACTATCCTCTCTGTTCCAGGTATGTGGCCCAACCATCCCTCGAGAGTGTGAGGCCATCACCACCTATAACGGCTTGTGTTTGGAGATAGATGGAAGAGATTCTCCTGGTCCTCCTTTCCCTGCCTCCCTAGAGGGTAACCACGGAAACATCCTCCTACCTTCCATTAGTGTTTGTAACGTCTTCATCTAGCAAATGCTTTTATCCAAAGTGACGTAGGGGGGTTTTGAACCTGCGATCTCTTGGTCTGCAGTCGCAAGCTCAAACCACTGAGCTTTACTGACCCTTTCTGTCACACAATCATTGTTTCATAAAGACAAATTATGTTTCTGCTAAAGTTTGAGATTAGTGAGGATGTATCCACATGTAAATACCTGTGTTCATGTTTTGATGAAAAACGGATAATTTGTGTGTTACATCTTTCATGACTAATGTCATCACAACCTCTGACATCACGGCCCCTGATGTCATCACGCCCTCACATGTAATCACACCCTTCAGTGAACAATCTTAGTCCAGTTTTTCAGGTTTCAAAGATTAATCATGTCCAAACTTTTTCTATGTAAAGCACTTTGAGCTGCAATTCGGGTATGAAAAGTGCTATATAAATAGTCTTACTTACAAAATAAACACTTTTTAGTGTCATGTTTTAGACAGGTGTTCCCAGCAGGTGTTCCTGACAGACCCCCTGCTGTCTGCCTCCCTCTCACGTCTCTCTGTGTTTGCTGTGTTTCCCAGAATGCCCTGGGAAGACCGACATCGCTTTCCTTCTGGACGGATCAGGCAGCGTGGCCATCACAGACTTTGCTAAAATGAAGGTTTTTGTCAAAAATCTGATACGTACGCTAGTTGGGAAGGATACCAAGGTAAGACTTTGTTCTTCTGCTTTGTTGTAAAAAGGGATTTCACAGGAAAATGTATTGATTAATATCACTGTCTATCACTTTGTCAATATCTAATTCCAAACATTTTCTAATTTTGCAGTTTGCTGTGGCCCAGTACTCATCTAGTTGCAAGATTCATTTTAATTTTCAAGATTTTAAACCTCAAATTTGGGAAAGGCAAATTGATGTAATCAATAGACAGAGTGGAGGTACCAAAACTGCTGCTGCAATCCAGAAAGTTGTGTAAGGAACATTTCACAGACGTACACACAGTAGTAGACAACAACACAAACATCAAACACTTTGTTTTATTGCT
Source organism: Hypomesus nipponensis (assembly GCF_054491055.1). Classification (NCBI taxonomy): domain Eukaryota; kingdom Metazoa; phylum Chordata; class Actinopteri; order Osmeriformes; family Osmeridae; genus Hypomesus; species Hypomesus nipponensis. Next base: position 845,185 of record NC_140373.1, on the reverse strand, counting down.
TTCATTAAAGGGGCCTAAACTAAATTAATTCCACTAATCAAACATATTTATGATCGCTAATCCTCAAATTGTTTTGATTTCTAGTGATGAGGTGTTTTCAGCTTCTGGGGGGTCGAGGGACGGAGCGTCAAAGATCCTGATCGTGATCACAGATGGAGAGTCTCAGGATGGACACCTCCTCCCAAGTGTCACTGACGCAGCTAACAGGAAGTCTATTGTTCGATTTGCTGTTGGGGTAAGACGTGACCGACTGTCTGATAAAAGTAAACAAATGTTGGGCATAGGTCTAGCTCAGTGGTTAGAGTACTTGTCTGCAGTTTAAGAGGTTGCAGGTTTAATCTGATGTTGCTTTTAATTAAAGCATCTGCTAAACAAATGAACACATTATTATTATGATTTTAGTGCATCTAAACAATATAGGATTCAACATTTGCATAGATGCTTTGTGGCCCTTAGCTTCAGGTTCTTCAACCTGGGTTTTTGACTTCCCTTGGTAGTGTGATCCACACAGATGTTCTTTGAATATTTGATGCTTTAGAACAACTTTTCTCTTAGCACAAAAAAGTTGTTTTAAGACAAAAAGCCATTCACACAGTGAAAACTGTGGAAGGAAAAGCGATGCTTCTCTGTGGATAAACAGATGTAGTAAACTGTCTGTGTTCTTCCCAGGTGGGCTCTGCCTTTAACAATCCAAGTGCAAAAAAAGAGTTGAACGACATTGCCTCACTTCCTTCTGAGACACATGTGTTCCAAGTGACCAATTTTGAAGCGCTTAACCAAATCAGCAGAACTTTGCAGAACAGCATCTTCAATATCGAGGGTAGGGGCACTCTGCACTTTCATACCAACATAAACAATAAAACATAGGTCTCTACAGCATCTGAAACAACACCTTTTACACACCATTCAATATGTTATTTAAAGTAATATTTGAACAGTTTGAAACCACAGGACAATGTTCCTCGTATTGTAAAGTAACATAAAACATTTTCAGTTTGTGATAGTTAACTTGCAACAGTACATGAACACCACACAGTGCAGTCTGTTGATGATCATTAATACATTCTTTTAATTTCTGGACTGTACAGTATATCCTGTCTGGACTGTACAGTATATTCTATCTGGACTGTACAGTATATCCCGGGACTGTAGCGTGTAGACCGGACCACTGAACAGCAGTTAAAAACTGGTCTGTCGTTGATGAGCTGTGTGTGGTGTGTGTTTGGTGTGTGTTTGGTGTGTGTGTGGTGTATGGTGTATGTGTGTGTGTGTGTGTGTGTGACAGGCTCGCAGGCTGCAGGAGCGTCACTGGAGATGGAGATGGCACAAGAAGGATTCAGTGCTGCATACTCTCCTGAGGTACCTCAGCATGTCACTACTCTCCTGAGGTACAGCATGTCACTACTCTCCTGAGGTACCTCAGCATGTCACTACTCTCCTGAGGTACCTCAGCATGTCACTACTCTCCTGAGGTACCTCAGCATGTCACTACTCTCCTGAGGTACAGCATGTCACTACTCTCCTGAGGTACCTCAGCATGTCACTACTCTCCTGAGGTACCTCAGCATGTCACTACTCTCCTGAGGTACAGCATGTCACTACTCTCCTGAGGTACCTCAGCATGTCACTACTCTCCTGAGGTACCTCAGCATGTCACTACTCTCCTGAGGTACCTCAGCATGTCACTACTCTCCTGAGGTACCTCAGCATGTCACTACTCTCCTGAGGTACCTCAGCATGTCACTACTCTCCTGAGGTACAGCATGTCACTACTCTCCTGAGGTACAGCATGTCACTACTCTCCTGAGGTACCTCAGCATGTCACTACTCTCCTGAGGTACCTCAGCATGTCACTACTCTCCTGAGGTACCTCAGCATGTCACTACTCTCCTGAGGTACAGCATGTCACTACTCTCCTGAGGTACCTCAGCATGTCACTACTCTCCTGAGGTACAGCATGTCACTACTCTCCTGAGGTACCTCAGCATGTCACTACTCTCCTGAGGTACCTCAGCATGTCACTACTCTCCTGAGGTACCTCAGCATGTCACTACTCTCCTGAGGTACAGCATGTCACTACTCTCCTGAGGTACCTCAGCATGTCACTACTCTCCTGAGGTACCTCAGCATGTCACTACTCTCCTGAGGTACAGCATGTCACTACTCTCCTGAGGTACCTCAGCATGTCACTACTCTCCTGAGGTACCTCAGCATGTCACTACTCTCCTGAGGTACCTCAGCATGTCACTACTCTCCTGAGGTACAGCATGTCACTACTCTCCTGAGGTACCTCAGCATGTCACTACTCTCCTGAGGTACCTCAGCATGTCACTACTCTCCTGAGGTACAGCATGTCACTACTCTCCTGAGGTACCTCAGCATGTCACTACTCTCCTGAGGTACCTCAGCATGTCACTACTCTCCTGAGGTACCTCAGCATGTCACTACTCTCCTGAGGTACCTCAGCATGTCACTACTCTCCTGAGGTACCTCAGCATGTCACTACTCTCCTGAGGTACCTCAGCATGTCACTACTCTCCTGAGGTACAGCATGTCACTACTCTCCTGAGGTACAGCATGTCACTACTCTCCTGAGGTACCTCAGCATGTCACTACTCTCCTGAGGTACCTCAGCATGTCACTACTCTCCTGAGGTACCTCAGCATGTCACTACTCTCCTGAGGTACAGCATGTCACTACTCTCCTGAGGTACCTCAGCATGTCACTACTCTCCTGAGGTACAGCATGTCACTACTCTCCTGAGGTACCTCAGCATGTCACTACTCTCCTGAGGTACCTCAGCATGTCACTACTCTCCTGAGGTACAGCATGTCACTACTCTCCTGAGGTACCTCAGCATGTCACTACTCTTCTGAGGTACCTCAGCATGTCACTACTCTCCTGAGGTACCTCAGCATGTCACTACTCTCCTGAGGTACAGCATGTCACTACTCTCCTGAGGTACCTCAGCATGTCACTACTCTCCTGAGGTACCTCAGCATGTCACTACTCTCCTGAGGTACAGCATGTCACTACTCTCCTGAGGTACCTCAGCATGTCACTACTCTCCTGAGGTACCTCAGCATGTCACTACTCTCCTGAGGTACCTCAGCATGTCACTACTCTCCTGAGGTACCTCAGCATGTCACTACTCTCCTGAGGTACCTCAGCATGTCACTACTCTCTTGAGGTACAGCATGTCACTACTCTCCTGAGGTACCTCAGCATGTCACTACTCTCCTGAGGTACCTCAGCATGTCACTACTCTCCTGAGGTACCTCAGCATGTCACTACTCTCCTGAGGTACCTCAGCATGTCACTACTCGCCTGAGGTACAGCATGTCACTACTCTCCTGAGGTACCTCAGCATGTCACTACTCTCCTGAGGTACAGCATGTCACTACTCTCCTGAGGTACAGCATGTCACTACTCTCCTGAGGTACCTCAGCATGTCACTACTCTCCTGAGGTACCTCAGCATGTCACTACTCTCCTGAGGTACCTCAGCATGTCACTACTCTCCTGAGGTACAGCATGTCACTACTCTCCTGAGGTACCTCAGCATGTCACTACTCTCCTGAGGTACCTCAGCATGTCACTACTCTCCTGAGGTACCTCAGCATGTCACTACTCTCCTGAGGTACCTCAGCATGTCACTACTCTCCTGAGGTACAGCATGTCACTACTCTCCTGAGGTACCTCAGCATGTCACTACTCTCCTGAGGTACCTCAGCATGTCACTACTCTCCTGAGGTACAGCATGTCACTACTCTCCTGAGGTACAGCATGTCACTACTCTCCTGAGGTACCTCAGCATGTCACTACTCTCCTGAGGTACCTCAGCATGTCACTACTCTCCTGAGGTACCTCAGCATGTCACTACTCTCCTGAGGTACAGCATGTCACTACTCTCCTGAGGTACAGCATGTCACTACTCTCCTGAGGTACCTCAGCATGTCACTACTCTCCTGAGGTACCTCAGCATGTCACTACTCTCCTGAGGTACCTCAGCATGTCACTACTCTCCTGAGGTACAGCATGTCACTACTCTCCTGAGGTACCTCAGCATGTCACTACTCTCCTGAGGTACCTCAGCATGTCACTACTCTCCTGAGGTACCTCAGCATGTCACTACTCTCCTGAGGTACCTCAGCATGTCACTACTCTCCTGAGGTACCTCAGCATGTCACTACTCTCCTGAGGTACCTCAGCATGTCACTACTCTCCTGAGGTACCTCAGCATGTCACTACTCTCCTGAGGTACAGCATGTCACTACTCTCCTGAGGTACAGCATGTCACTACTCTCCTGAGGTACCTCAGCATGTCACTACTCTCCTGAGGTACCTCAGCATGTCACTACTCTCCTGAGGTACCTCAGCATGTCACTACAGCGTCACTACAGCGTCACTACAGCGTCACTACACTACAGCATCACTACAGAGTCACTACAGCGTCAGTACAGCATCACTACAGCGTCACTACACTACAGCATCACTACAGAGTCACTACAGCGTCACTACAGCGTCACTACAGCGTCAGTACAGCGTCAGTACAGCATCACTACAGCGTCACTACACTACAGCATCACTACAGAGTCACTACAGCGTCACTACATGTCACTACAGCGTCACTACACTACATGTTACTACAGCGTCCAAAAAACACTCGACTACTATCAGATAACGTGAAACCGAATGTGATTCAGGATTATAATTTTTTAATATGATCCTAATGACAGCTACGTTTCCACAGTTTTGTGTTTTCTTTGTTCTTGTTTCCTAACCGTTCGTTGCAATTGACAAGAAACAATGGGGTATGTATTTAGCTGTTCGGTTAACATCGCTGCTTCCTTCAGGGAGGATATCATATAGGAACTGTTGGAGCCTTCCAGTGGAAAGGAGGGTACCAGTCTTATGTGAACAGAGACCGGCAGCCCACCTTCTACCAGAACATGAATGGAGAACCTGATAGCTACCTGGGTAAGAGTTTGACCAAAAAATCTCACCAGAAATTGTCTCTCTGAAAATGACGTAAATCCTGTCTTGATTGGGCCCCTCATCCACACCCAGCTCAGATCATTTGGCAGAATTGTCGCCAGTCACAAGATGAGATTTTTTATTTCATTCCGTCTTGCCAAGTCAACAATATGTTTTGGTGAATAAGATGAATTCTTCCCCACTCCCTGTCTCTGTAGGTTATTCCATGAGCACTGCGAGGACGAGGTTTGGCACGTTCACGGTGGTGGGAGCTCCCAGGGCGGGTCACAGGGGCCAGGTGATGGTCTTGTCCCCGGGGAGAACCGACCAGACTCTACAGATTACAGGACAGGTCGGTGTGCTACTGGTTAAAGTGCTCATGAAGTAAAATAATAAAGTATGACAGAAATACTGAACTATGAAGTGATAAAATAAGGATGTGAACTACCACAAATCTGTATTTTGGTTGTTTCACCTCTTGCAGGTCCATGTTAAAAGGGTTTCTGTTTGTGTGTCCCTCAGATTGGGGCGTACTTTGGGGCGGAGGTTTGTGCGATGGACGTGGATGGTGATTCCTACTCTGACCTGGTGCTGGTGTCGTCTCCCATGTACACAGAGAAAGACAGAGAGGGAATGATATTCATCTGTACCCTTACTGAGAAGGTATTTAAAGTATCACGCCCTATAATATTAAGCTCTACATTGGCTTACACTTCATTAGACGAAAAACAAATTTGAATATTCCACAACCATCATATCGATTGTTGTTTTGGTCATATGAAATTGATAGTAGTCCAATGTTGTTTCAAAGTCTGTCAACTTGTTTTTTTCTGTCCAGAAAGGAGTGTCCTTTCCTGGAGGACGTGAGAACATGTTGCAGGGGGAGGCAGGAGAGAGGAGCAGGTTTGGCATGTCGCTTGCCCCTCTGCCGGACCTCAATAACGACGGGTTCAACGACCTGGCGGTGGGAGCTCCTCTGGAGGACGACGGCCAGGGGCGCGTCTACATCTTCCACGGCCAGAGACGCGGCATCAACAACCTCTACTCCCAGGTACAGCCTCTACTCCCAGGTACAGCCTCTACTCTCAGGTACAGCCTCTACTCCCAGGTACAGCCTCTACTCCCAGGTACAGCCTCTACTCCCAGGTACAGCCTCTACTCCCAGGTACAGCCTCTACTCTCAGGTACAGCCTCTACTCCCAGGTACAGCCTCTACTCCCAGGTACAGCCTCTACTCCCAGGTACAGCCTCTACTCTCAGGTACAGCCTCTACTCCCAGGTACAGCCTCTACTCCCAGGTACAGCCTCTACTCCCAGGTACAGCCTCTACTCTCAGGTACAGCCTCTACTCCCAGGTACAGCCTTTACTCCCAGGTACAGCCTCTACTCCCAGGTACAGCCTCTACTCCCAGGTACAGCCTCTACTCCCAGGTACAGCCTCTACTCCCAGGTACAGCCTCGACTCCCAGGTACAGCCTCTACTCCCAGGTACAGCCTCTACTCCCAGGCACAGCCTCTACTCTCAAGTCTGTGTAAGGAAATCGATTTTGAGAAAAGGCACAGGTGTGAAAAACATACATTGGTCTACGAAGCAGCCAGAAGCTCTGATGTGACAACAGTGTTGATGCATGATCACATCTGTTCCTCCTTCACGCTAGAGAATCGCAGGGTCTGAGGTGCATTCTGGCATGAAGTTCTTTGGCCTGTCCATCAGCCAGTCGTCTCTGGACCTCAGTGGAGACGCTCTCCCGGACATGGCCGTGGGCTCCAAGGGGGCCGTCGTCTTACTCAGGTGTTTCTAGAGTTTCTGAAGCAGATAACTCAGGTGTTTCTAGAGCAGGGGTCTCTGACCCTGCTCCCGGAGAGCTACCTGCCTGGAGGTTTTAGCACACCTGATTCTAATGATTAGCTGGTTGTTCAGGTAACTAGTGTTAAATCAGGTCAAATAAGTGTGGTTGGAGCAAAAACCTATAGGAAGGTAGCTATCAAGGAACAGGGTTGGGTACCCCAATTCTAGAGCTTCCAGAGCAGACAATCTACTTGTTGTAGAATTGTTTTGCTAGATGTTTTGTTTATACATTTTTCTTCATGTTTTGTATTCATGCTCCAGGTCCAAACCCATAGTGAACGTGAATGTTGAAGTGTCTTTTAACCCGACCAGAATCTCCACCAGTCACTCAGACTGCGTGATCCCTCTTCCTCACACCGCGACAGTCTGCTTCACCATGACCTTGCGCACTCAAGGACAAACAGGTTCTTTTCCTGGACTCCTTTGTTTATGATTTGCATTGTAACATAGTTTGCAGTTTACCTTCCCAGCCATAAGTGTGTGATTGGAGCTTAATCTGAAGTGCTAACTGTTCTTCCAGCTCGCGCGCAGGTTAATTACACGTTGACACTGGACGCAAGACGCAAAGCACCCAACTTCCGTGCTTACTTTCCGCTCAAACAACAACAGGACACAAATATGGTCACCCTGGACCTGAAGAGGATTTGCAACAAACACAACTTCTTCATTGAGGTGGGTGTGAGACCTGCATTCGTGTGTGCGTGTGTGTATCTGTGTGTGTGTGTGTGTGGTGGGGGGTTTTAAGTATAAAGATCAGAATGTGTACTCTCTCTAGGCTTGCCCGGAGGACTCTCTCAACTCAGTCCACAATGAAGTTTCGTTCAGTTTTGAAGGCTTGCCCTCCTCAGACTCTCTCTCTCCCAGCCTGATCCAGGGCTCCACTACCACCTCCAATCACCCGGTCAGTTTCCCCTGGTCTCTGAGCTGTTTAACCCTTATTTCAGGACCATTCAACATCAATTAAACCATTTAACATATTCTCTCATCCTACAGCTGGACTTTGAGATCAACTGTGGATCTGATGGCAAATGTACAGACAACCTCAAAGTGGATTTTAATTTTACTGGGTAAGATCACCGGATCATCAAGGAAACCAGCTGGTTTAGGATGGCTCCAAGGGTAGCGCCGCACCGTTCAGGCTAAAGCCGTAGCGCAGGGGCCTGGGTTTGTTTCTGGCCTGGGCAATTTCCTGTTTGTCCTCTTCTCTCTCCCGCCCTGCTCTCCTGTCTCTCTCCAACTCTCTCTGTCGATATCAAAAAGGCCAAAAGAATATCTGACCCTTTTCAACCGTGTGTGTCGTCAGTTCCTCTGAGCTGAGGGTAGGAATCGATGACGTGCTGAGTCTGACTGTGTCGATGGAGAGCAGGGAGGAGGACTCCTACAACAGCCGGGTCATCCTTAGCTACCCTGCCGGCCTCTCCTACAGACGCTTCACCCCCATCCAGGCAAGGCTGCTCTCTGCTCCACAAACACATCCTGAAAACCGATCAATGTGTTACTGAACAGTAATAAGTGTGTCTCACATCCTGAAAAACGATCAATGTGTTACTGAACAGTAATAAGTGTGTCTCACATCCTGAAAAACGATCAATGTGTTACTGAACAGGGATGATAATGTGTCTGTGTGTCTGGCTGTGTGACAGGGGAGAGTGGAATGCAGCTCGTTAGATAGTGAATCTGAAGGAAAGACAGGAAGAAGCGAATGCACCATCGACAAGCCCATCTTCAAGACCAACAGCAAGGTTGGTTCTTCACATCACATTTGCCTTTTCTAAAACTGTATGATGAAACCTACTCTGCTGTGTTCATCCATGACAAGCCACATCAACACCATAAACACTCTTACTGCTTTAGAACAGGCTTCAGGGTAAAACATGCACTTGAAAATGTTTTAATTCTTTCTCTGTGTCTGTCTAGGCTGTCTTCACCATCTCCTATGGAATAGATAGAAACAGTCAGTTTGATCCCAGGGTGACCTTCACTGCCAATGCCACAAGGTCTGATAAGCTGTCATAAGCTGTCATAAACTGTCAAAAGCTGCCATAAGCTCCCATAAGCTGCCATAAGCTGCCATTCGTTCTGCAGTGTGTTATGATGTGTGTGACTGTACCTCCACTAACGTCCTCATTTGAACCCCTCCAGTGGAAACCTTCATTCCCCAAGGGAGTGAGCTGTTCATACAGAGAAACATCGGGGTGCAGTACAGCATTTATGTGTTGCTTTCCAGGTGTGTGCTACTCCTTTATCAAACCGTAAATGTTTAAGTAGAGAGATATTTTGATAACTGTTGGAATCTACATGTGGAGTTTTGTGATTTAAAGTTTTTGACGTTGTTCGTTCAGAGTTGAGGAATCTACGGGCCACATAGACTTCACTGCTGAGAAAAACGATTTGCAGAAACCTGTGTTGCAGTCATTCCAGGTATGTGAGGAGGGTCTCTACCATCGCTTCACTGGTTTTGGAACATAATTCAGGAATGATACAACTCCCTTTTCTCTTTCTAAGGTTTTAAACTTTGCTAGAGAATTCAACCTCACCGTGATAATCAAGGTGCCCATGCAGCTTGGTGAGACAGACATCTGGGTTGACTCCAGAGGGATGCAGGTGAGAGGAATGAATAATCACCAGCATTTAAACCAGTGGCATGGATTTGTTTTCAAAAGCTTTTTTATTTTTATTTACAGAAAAGTATACATTTAATGGATCAATTTTCTTAATAAGGGGGGTGGGAGGGGGGAGATTTGTCATTTTCAAAAAGTGGGCGGCACATGTACCAGTGGAGTGTAATGAAACCTACACACCTGGTTTAAACAAGTTTTAGAACTGTTGGAACATATGAATACAAGTGGGTTATTGTCATGAGTTGTTTTGGAGCCAAGTCTGTTTATGAATCAACACGTCACGCTGTTCTGCATAAACAAACTATTTCTGTCACAGATTCCAGGATGCAAAAGAGAAAAAGATGAGGAACCAACTGTCAGAGACTTTGTGGACAAGTTGAAGAGAAAATCCCCTCTGGTGAGCAGCAGGAATCTGAGTCCTCCAGAAAGGGAACACCTTGTATAGCTGTTGTGACCACGTTCCATCGATTTCAAATCAAACCACATTTTTACAAAACTGGTTTTGTAAAAAGTAATATTACAGAGGGCTGCACATAAACACACTGTATAACAAATCATTTATAACGTTTTTAGTATGTAATATCGACAGCAGAAATGGTGTGAGCGTCCATACAGACATGAAGCTGGTGTCTGTACGTGTGCAGGACTGTGCGGTGGCCAGGTGTGGCGTGTTCACCTGCAGCGTGTTCGTGAGAAGAGACGACTCCCTCCTCTACAACATCTCTGGAAACATCAGTTCAGGATGGATAGAACAGGTAACACAGCTTCAATCTCTCCACGAATATATCATCAGCTATGCCTGCTGGTTTGATAGATCATGTTACAGTAGCCTTTCTCAACCCTGGTCCTCAGGGACCCCTGTCCTGCATGTTCTAGATGTTTCCCTGGTCCAGCACACCTTAGGGACCCCTGTCCTGCATGTTCTAGATGTTTCCCTGCTCCAGCACACCTTAGGGACCCCTGTCCTGCATGTTCTAGATGTTTCCCTGCTCCAGCACACCTGAGTGAACGGGTCGTTATGAAGCTCAGCAGAAGAAGCCAGGTAGCTGATTTGACCTCTGACCTGTGATGTGTTTCTGTCCTTCAGATTGGCCTGACGTCTGGCCAGTTCTCTCTGACCAGCACGGCCACCCTGGACTACGACAGAGATCAGTACATCTACGACTCCCAGGACTCCAAGAACAACCCTCCCATCCAGAAGGTACGGGAGCCATCATCATCATCATCATCACTTCCTTGTGTCCCTTAACATGACACAGTGTGTGTGTGTGTATACTGTGTGTGCGTGTGTATACTGTGTGTGTGTATAGTGTGTGTGTGTATAGTGTGTGTGTTTTGACTCATGGTGGGACTGGTACATCATGGCTGGGATGTGGTCCAGGTTATCTGTCTGAAACACTGCTGATGTTTGAGTCCTTCCTGGTGTGCAGGTAGAAACACTGCTGATGTTTGAGTCCTTCCTGGTGTGCAGGTAGAAACACTGCTGATGTTTGAGTCCTTCCTGGTGTGCAGGTAGAAACACTGCTGATGTTTGAGTCCTTCCTGGTGTGCAGGTAGAAACACTGCTGATGTTTGAGTCCTTCCTGGTGTGCAGGTAGAAACACTGCTGATGTTTGAGTCCTTCCTGGTGTGCAGGTAGAAACACTGCTGATGTTTGAGTCCTTCCTGGCGTGCAGGTAGAAACACTGCTGATGTTTGAGTCCTTCCTGGTGTGCAGGTAGAAACACTGCTGATGTTTGAGTCCTTCCTGGTGTGCAGGTAGAAACACTGCTGATGTTTGAGTCCTTCCTGGTGTGCAGGTAGAAACACTGCTGATGTTTGGGTCCTTCCTGGTGTGCAGGTAGAAACGTACGTGGAGGTGTTTCCTGAGGTGGACCTGACTAAGGAGATCGTGGGCGGATCCCTGGGGGGGCTGGTGCTGCTGGCGTTGATCACGGCTGCTCTGTATAAGGTCATCATGGTTATTATGCTTGGTCTTTATAAGGTCATCAGGATTGCAATGCGTGGGTATGGCTGGGTTGCTCTTAAGCATTACACATTCAGCCTGTGTGTTTTACATTTTACAGGTAGTTGTACAAAACAGTGCAATACATTTATACTGAAAATACTGCTTTTAGAAGTTAAGGATTATATCAGGAGGATGATTTATGTCTAACTCTATCCCTGTCTCTCTCCATCCCTCCCTCTTTTTCTCTATATCCCCTCTTTCTCTCCCTTTCTCCCTCTCTCTCTGTCCCTCCATCTCTCTCCCTGTCCCTCTCTCTCTCTCCCTCCCTCTCTCTCCCTTGTGTGTCTCTCTCTCTTCCTCTCTCTCTCCCCCCCTCTCTATCTCCCCTCTTCCCCCCCCCCCTCTCTCCTCTCTCCCTCTCCCCCAGGCTGGGTTTTTTAAGAGTCAGTACAAGCAGATGATGGAGAACTCAGGTGATCCTGAGGGAGCGGACCCTGAACGTGAGAACACTGTGTTGGAGGAGAACATCTAGTGGAGCCTACTCTGTGTCATCCAGGAGTGTGTTTGAGGGAGACTCATGTCTTAACGCTTAATGCTTTGGGGCTATCTTGTTGTTATTATCAGTGACCTATGCACTTGTAAAGCTCTCTCTTGGAAGTCGCTTTGGATAAAAGCGTCTGCTCAATGAATAAATGTAAATGTAATGTAAATGTTAACAAAGCAAATTTAGTGTTGTTGATGTTAAAGTTCTTGTTTCGGAAACACAAATTTCTACTGCTCCTTTGCAACGCTCCCTCACCCCCCTCAGCAGTCTCACCCCTCACAACCCCCTCACACCCCCTCACACCCCCTCACACCCCCCTCACACCCCCCTCACCCCTCACACCCCCCTCACACCCCCTCACACCCCCCTCACACCCCCCTTACACCCCCTCACACCCCCCTCACCCCTCACACACCCCTCACCCCTCAGACCCTTCCCCCTTAAGGGGCCTTCTTAGACTTTTGTAACACCATTTAGTTACATAACATTTTCTACATACCAACAATGTTTTTACTATACCTGTTGCTACATGAGTTAATGAAATCATCATTAGAAGTGTTTCTATGTGCGTGGTAGTTACTATAACCCTGATTGATGAATATTCAGCTACCCCTGTTGCTGAATATTTTATATTAAATGTCTGAAATGAAGAAATTGTATTCCTTTTATTGAAATATCACAACTACTCACCCATGCTTTTCCTCTGTCTGACGGTGGTCCAACTGGAGGAGGGGTTAGACATGGAGGGAGAGAGAAGAGGGAGGGAGGGTAGGATGAGAGGGGGAGGTGAAGGAAGAGAAGAGAGACACGCAGGAGAAGATGAGAAGGAGAGGCGGTTTGAGGGAGAAAGTTAAAACACACCAGATAAAAGACATGACTATCTTCCCTGTATGTCTGCTTGGCAGCATGGAAACGTCAGCCATGGAAACGGTGTGGATGCAAATGAAGCAGGGATAAGAAAGGTACATGACAACATGGTTTACATTCTTCGAATAGGAAATGGAACAATCCCTCTCTTTCTCCCTCTCTGTCTCTCTCTCTCTCGCTCCCTCCCTCTCTCTCCTTCTCTAGGCTGAACATAGTAACAGTAATTGAACAATGTCAACATCAAATATTCAAAGTCTGCTGTGAACACCACAACTCTCACGTCTCTCTCCTCAGGTAAGGTGCATTTACCTTCCCCTATTATCACCTGTGCATTCCTCACATATCTGCTCCTTTATCATAGAAGAACACCTAGATGTATCATTTACAGTACAGGGAAGATTGTTTTTGTGGAATGAGAATTTTATAAATACATCCACACTTAAAATAGTAATTAAATTCATCCGGAATTTGTATCAGCTGGGTGAAACAGTATCAATCAAACATGTTAATTTGGGGGGTATTTCAAGTTCAAGTCTTTTATTGTCAGGTACAACACAGGGTCAGACTGGGCAACACAAAACAACCTGGCATAACATGACACAAGTACTCAGATTGTTATGCCAGGTTGCTTTGTCTTGTCTTAATTTCAGTATTTCCTTACGTAATAATTTCATAGTGACGGGATAAAGAGACAGGAAATGTAGGGAGAGAGAGTTATATTATTATTGTTAAGCTCCTTCTTACATGTTATGATATATATATATCTTGTCCCTTCAATGTGACCTGCTTTGGCAATATTGCTCAACCCGAACATTCATGCCAACAAAGCATTCTGAACAGAACACAGAGAGAGAGAAAGAGAGAGAGAGAGAGAGAGAGAGAGAGAGAGGGAGAGTGAAAGAGATGGAGTGAGAGAGAGAGAGAGAGGGGGGGGGGAGAGTGAAAGAGAGAGAGTGAGAGAGAGAGAGAGAGAGAGAGAGAGAGAGAGAGAGAGAGAGAGAGAGAGAGAGAGAGAGAGAGAGAGAGAGATGAGGGGTGGCATGTAGCAGAGGGCCTGGGCTGGATTCAAACCCAGGCAGCTGGGGTTAGGCCTTAGCCAACTGGGGTACCCCACAAAACTACTAAATACTTATGCGTTTATCTACCGGTATGTGTTTGTGTATGTTTATGTGTGTGTGTATCTGTGTGTGTAAGTCTTTGTGTGTATCTATCTATGTGTGTGTGTATCTATGCATCTGTGTGTGTGTGTGTGTGTGTGTGTAGCTCAGAGCCATGCAGTGCAGAGTCTCATCTATTGCCCTGCTCCTTGGTAAGAGTATTTCAAGTCATCAGTCTAGTCAACACACTTCCTACAACCTTCCAGCCTCTCCAGCTCAGGACAAACTCAGTTATGAGATGATTATGTGTTTGCAGAGTTCTGGGTGCTCTCTGCCTGTGCACTCCATCAGTATCATCCGGTCAGAACTCCTCTGAATTGGACTGCTGCCCAGAGCTACTGTAGAGAGCACTTTGTTGACCTGGCGACCGTAGACAGCATGGAGGACATGCAGGGCCTGATAAACCAGGTGAAAAACCCTGGACAGTGGGTTTGGACAGGACTGACTAGAGACAGGAGTGTCAGCAGCTGGAAGTGGTCTCTTTCAGGCAGTCAGTTCTTCAGAGAAGGAGAGACGGAGTACAGGAACTGGGCCCAGCCAGAGCCAATCACAGGCCAGCCCTGCGCTGCACTGGTCAGCAATGAAACAGGAGTATGGAGAGACTATGCATGTACAAATACTTACTCTTTTGTCTGTTCTCACAGGGGTGAGTTAGTATTTTCTATTCCTAACAACACATCTTTCAGATATTAGATGAATGTTTGCTTGCCATGGCCTTCTAGAGGAAATAACTGATGCAGAAAAACTATTTTGTTTTAAAGGCGGAGGGTCGATACTTTTTCATGAGGAAATATGTTGGTAACATAAAAAAAAAATATGACTGAATAATATTGATGATGGATACTCTTAGGTAATGATCCTGGCAAGCCGAAGTACATCCTGGTTCTAGAACCAAAAACTTGGAGAGGCGCTCAGCTCTACTGCAGACAGAATTACACAGACCTGGCCAGCATCAGGAACCAGACTGAAAACATCGAGATACAGCAACTTGTTCTGGGAGAGAATTCATCTGCCATCGTCTGGATCGGTCTGTTCAAAGACGACTGGATGTGGTCAGACGGGTCTAACTCCTCCTTCAGATACTGGAGGATTGACCAACCATTGGACAGCAATAACTATGACTGTGCCGACACACATCCATATGATTCATGGCAGTGGTTTTCTCACGACAGTTGTTCTTCATCCAAATATGTTATTTGTCACAATGGTGAGTGAGACTTGGCAGCTGCCAGTGAGGTTTGAACATGTCACTGGTGTATTCTAGGTGATGAGGAGGCCTATACAAACAAGGGTTTCCTGTATGTCCTCTATTAAAGGTCCCATGACATGCTGTTTTTGGATGCTTTTATTTAGGCCTTAGTGGTCCCCTAATACTGTATCTGAAGTCTCTTTCCCGAAATTCAGCCTTGGTGCTGAATTACAGCCACTACGAGCAGTCCCACAATGAGCTTTCCTTAGGATGTGCCATTTCTGTGTCTGTAGCTTTAAATGCTATGAGGAAGAAAGAGGCGGGGCTAACTGCCATGCTTCGCTCGTTTGCAAGCCATGATGTCTCTCCAGGAAACACCAATATCGCGCTTGCACGGTCGGTACAACAGGTCATTTCTCATTCTCTGGGCAGGCAAAGCAGAGAAAGGGGATGTAACCTTTCAAATTCCATTTCGGCCAATTTGAGCTTTAATTTTCTCAAAGGCGGAGCAGGATACCCAGGGCTTGGGCGCCTATCGCAATTACTAACCACTGCAGGACCATTGGCAGGCTGTAGGGAACTCATTAATGTTTTAAAAAAATCATAAAGTGACATTTTGAGGTTTTTCATGGGACCTTTAAATAGAGGACACGTTATACATGGTGGGGGACTTGGCAGAGTGACAGTATGCCCTCTACTTCATACTAGACCACACCACTGAAATGGGGGTTTCACTACAGAATGAAAGCTTGCAGGGTGTTTGTAGGAGATCACATGTAGTTAATAAACCTGCTCACCAGATGGGCTGGAATGAGACTCAATTAATACTCAACTACAAACTAGATTATTTGGTGGTGAATCACCCATAAAAATAAAAAAACATTCTGTTTGAGCATATAAGCATTATAAGGAGCTGTGTCACTACTGTAAAGGGAATCTTGTCAACTGTGCGTTACATGTCAGTGTATTTAACTTTATAATCCTGCATTAAGTAACAATAATAATACAACTGTGTTATAAAGGATTCTTCCTCATTCTCACCCCAGGGAGCATCACAAGCACTATGACCCCGAGCACTCTTGGTACAACAACAGGAAGTGCTACAACCCTAGTCGCTCTTGGTACAACAACAGTAAGTGCTACAACCCTAGTCGCTCTTGGTACAACAACAGTAAGTGCTACAACCCTAGTCGCTCTTGGTACAACAACAGGAAGTGTTATATTTAGATTGATATATTTATTTATTTTACTTGAGAAACTGTGATGTACCACTTAATTATAAAGTATACCTCCACTAAGACTCCTACTAAGGTGAAGCTGGTGGGGAGAGTGGAACTGGTTCCTAATTCACCTTCAGACTTAGAGGATCCTGCCATGTTGGACTCCATCTTGCAGCAAGTGAGTGTCTCTCTGTGTGAGGGAAGGCAGTCCTCTGACTGTACATGATGTGTAGTCAAAGTCTCAGTCATTACAGACAACCAGCAGTTACACCCTAGAACCATGTAAGGATTGTTATTACAGTAAGAATACCCTTTACAGTTATAGCAGACAGTGACAGGTTGGTGAAACACACATACTGATCCAAGACCAGTTCAGTGTTCTACAATACACCCCATAATGTGGTGTAACCATGACAGTGTGACTGTGCCCCCAGATGAAGGCAGCTGGGAGGATCCCAGAGCACAGCACGCTGAGATGGAAGAAGCAGAAGGATGGGAAGGTTTTCCACAAGAAGGAGGAGGAGGGAGGAAGAGGAGACACGTGTCATTAACAAGTCACAGCTACTAACTGTTGTTAATTGTGTCTTGTATCTTTGACAGTACTGATGATGTCAATGACATTTCTGTAACTAGCACATGACGCCCTTATTACTTCATACATTTTATTTTTTCTTATTAATCAGGTGGTGGGGTAACATGAAATGAAGTAAAGCCTACTGATCTTGTGGCCTTGTCTCATCATATCAGTATAACAGATACAGATACAATACCTTGTAATCAATCATAACCATAGATGTGCTTTATCTGTGAGTAAAATGTTTAAGATTGTGCTACAACAAGGTATGAGTGTATTATCATTTAATATTTTGCTTCAATTTGGATGTTGGGTGCAGAAGTGAAGCGACTCAGATTGGGCTGAAGTTTCTGCTCAGCCTCCTGCATACTGAATCCATGGTTGAGCAGGTGGAAGGGAAGGTTCTAGACCACACGTGTCAAAGTCAAGGCCCGCGGGCCAAATGTGGTCGCCACATCATTTAATGTGGGAGCTTAAATGATGTATTGAAATGAGTCTACTGCTTTACAGCGTGCGTTGACCATAATCTACATCTCTCACAATGCATTTCGATTACGTTACGGCAAAATGACGACATCCCGCCTCTAGATAGCAGTGTATATACGCATTAGTGTTTGACACGAAGTTCAAAGTTTACCTGTGTGTGAAGGAGAGCATGGTTTGAATGACAGCACGCCCATGCAGCCGATTCTGCAAACGTACCCCATGCAATTTGCATTTTCATCCAAGGCCCTCGGGCATTCAACCCAAGTTGGTATCGCTCTCGAACTTGGTTAGAGTAGCCTACTCAGCCAAGATGTATGTTTCTGCTTTCCCTGACGACAATTTGGAGCCAGAAATTATAGACATCACCTTCACCAGACAAGGTTTTACCAATTGGAACACGGCAATGTGTTTTTATAAAACTCAAAAAGCTATTTCGCGTTGAAATGTAGGCTCAAAAAATTCGCGCGTAGTTCGCACTCGCATTAACTGTGGAAGTCAGTATCTAGCATCAAACCCAGAATACGTCCTCGGTTTGGGCTAATCCCCGAATGTTTGCAATGTCTGGCCCCGTGCCTGAATAACACTTGGGTCGATAAGCAGTCTCAAAACTTTTATCAATATAAAAAATAATCGTGATATACCCCCCAGAAATGTTCACTGCAACCCCAGTCAAAGCATGCTGTATCCGGCCCTGGATGCAAGGCAATTTCAAGAAAGATGGGAAAACGAATACATGTTTGTGCTTCAAGGAGAAAAAAACTGTTTGTATTTTGTGTTATGAGGCGATGTCGGTCGTTATGATTCAAATCTCCGTCAGCCTTTTGACAACAAACACGGAGATAAATATGCCAAATTTACCCTTCAAGAACAAAAGCATTTGTCCAAGCATTAAATGGCGGACTGCAATCGCAGCAGAATATGTTAAGAAAAGCTACACCTAAAAACTATGTTTTTACATCGTAAACATTGTTACATCGTAGTTAACTGGCCCTTTGAGGGCAATCGTAATGCTGATGCAGGGCTGCCAACTGTCACGCATTGGCCGCGAGACACATGCATTTCAACCAGTCCACACGCTCTCACACCACACATTGTATGTCTCACGCTGAGAAGGCAACACCAACCAAGTAGTTCTGCTAACGTTATAAACAGTAATGGAGATTTACATGTGTGCATTTAGCAGACGCTTTTATCCAAAGCGACTTCCGAGACAGAGCTTTACAAAAGAGCATAGGTCACTGATCATAACAACGAGGTAGTCCCAAACATTGCAAGCAGCCAAAACATGAAGAATACATTGTGAAAAAACTAAACAAGTGCCAAAGGGAAGACCCATAAGAGCATGCAGTTATACAAGTTACAAATTAAAACAACATGATCCACAAAAAGTGCAAGACTACCTGTAGAAGAACAATCAACAGTAAAATATTTCCTACATTTTACGGGAGTCAGCGTGATGAGGCAGTCAGCATGATAAGGCAGTAAGCATGATGAGGCAGTAAGCATCACGAGGCAGTAAGCATAATGAGGCAGTCAGCATCACGAGTCAGTCAGCATGATGAGGCAGTAAGCATCATGAGTCAGTCAGCATGATGAGGCAGTCAGCATGATGAGGCAGTAAGCATGATGAGGCAGTAAGCGTGAATAGGCAGTAAGCATGATGAGGCAATAAGCATGATGAGGCAGTAAGCGTGATGAGGCAATAAGCATGATGAGGCAGTAAGCATGATGAGGCAGTAAGCATCATGAGTCAGTCAGCATGAAGAGGGAGTCAGCATGATGAAGCAGTAAGCATGATGAGGCAGTCAGCGTGATGAGGCAGTAAGCATGATGAAGCAGTAAGCATGATGAGGCAGTAAGCATGATGAGGCAGTAAGCACGATGAGGCAGTAAGCATGATGAGGCAGTAAGCATGATGAGGCAGTCAGCATGATGAAGCAGTAAGCATGATGAGGCAGTCAGCGTGATGAGGCAGTAAGCATGATGAGGCAGTAAGCGTCAGGATGCAGTCAGCGTGATGAGGCAGTCAGCATGATGAGGCAGTCAGCATGATGAGGCAGTCAGCATGATGAGGCAGTCAGCATGATGAGGCAGTGAGCTGGACAGGTGGCATGCGTCACGGCACCATATTTAGTTTGTGCCCATGAAATGTGGTGTTTTATGAATACAGCCTTAGCCCAACATTAACCCAAAGACCATTCCGTCTGGTAAGATGAATCCACTTGATCACTACATTTACAATGGACTCATTAAGCGACATACTGTATGTGCATGTGGAAAGGACAGTTGAAGACAGTTCTGTGTTCTGCATTGTTCTACAGGAGTTCAGAGGTCAAGGAACAGTCTGTTTACCAGGCACGGTACAAAAGTGAAGCACAAGTGTCTCAATCGACACTGGAAACTAAACTTGCAACACTGTCGGACAATAGCAGAAGTATAGACGAAATACGGGAAATTGTATCACATCTTTTTTCCATAGAAATTCTATATTTCATTCATTTACATTTATTCATTTAGCAAGAGAAAGCTTTACAAAGTGCATAGGTCACTGATAATAACAACAAGATAGCCCCAAAAACATTGCAGGTAGCCAAAACATGAGCACATATTGTGAACAACCAAAATAAGTGCCAAAGAGAAGAACTATGAGAGCATGTATTTGAACAAGTAACAATTAAACAACATGAATCTTGCACAATCACACACACACACACACACACACACACACACAGACACACACACACAGTTACAGACACACACACACACACACACACACAGACACACCATTCCTTCTTACATCATCCTGTTTCCTCTGGTGAGTTTCTGTTAGTGGTCGTAGTTTGTGTTCCTCTGGGCCGTGCAGGTCTGTCCTCAAGCTGTGGACCATGGCATGGACGTTCTCCCTCTCACTGTTCCTGGTGGCAGGTAGGGGAACCTTCATACATCCTCCCTCTGTCCTCCTACTTCCACAGGGATTATTAATATGAAATATGGGATTTCAGATTTGTTATCAGAATATCTTGGCTGAGGCTCTTTTAAGATGACTACAATGTTAGAACGAGAGGACAGTACTGTTACCAACGATATAAATGCACTTATGTTTACACATACATACAATAGCCTATATACACATATATTATACACACACATATATACACATGCACATACATACACACCGACATTTATATATACACACACTTCTACTGTTGAAATCCTAAATGCAAATCAAGCTGTAATTATTGCACCAACAAAACATGTAGCTAAAAGTATCAGGAAGGTATTAGTTTGAAAGAGACAATTCACATATACATCACCAATAAAAAAAAATACAGACCAACACACACGACAAGTCCAAACTAAGTGTTGATTTACAAGCTTTTCTGACATGTGAAAGTATTTCAAATGTTCCGGTAGTAAGAAGCTCGTTGGAACAAGACTGGGACAGTGTTCCTACCATGTCTGACTGCTGTGAGCACACAGGAAGATTAGAAAGAGTTTCTTATGGAAGTTTGGATGTTTCTGAAGTTATGTATTATTGCTATAGCTCATCTCACTTCCTCATGAGCCACAGTGAAAGTTTATCAAGAGATAGTAACATTCACTATTGATACTAATTATCGATACTAGATACTAGCATGATGTGTTGTTAGTCCACAGTTGTGGTTTCTCCTTGAGGGAGGAGCGGGGGGGGGGGGGGGGTTAAGACCTTATACATCAGCTACACCCAATAAGGGTTCCAGTGGTACTTTCAAACTTTAAGTTATATATATATACCAGAATATGTGCTACAGAAAGTATCTCATGCAGTAGGGGTTGTCCATGGGATGAAGGATCATATGTAGTTGAGGTGATCAATGCCCTTTTAAGGTTGTATAAAAGTAAAGACACAAGTAGTGACACTGAACGTGACAGCTACCAGTTCCCTTCATTGTGGTTTCTAGATACTTTAGTATATGTATGTGTGTGTATGTGTGTGTGAGTGTGTGTGTGAGTGTGTGTGTGTGTGTGTATGTGTGTGTGAGTGTGTGTGTGTGTGTGTGTGTGTGTGTGAGTGTGTGTGTGTGTGTGTGTATGTGAGTGTGTGTGTGTGTGAGTGTGTGTAAGTGTGTGAGTGTGTGTGTGAGTGTGTGTGTGTTGGGGGTTGGAGTGGGCTGTTTGTTCCTGCATAAACATTCATCATTCTGACTCATTGTCAATGTCATTGTGTCAGTCAGTTGTGACAATAGAATGTCCTGTGGAAGTTTCCAAATGAAAACGTCAAATTCTTAACAACCATCTGTGGATATATGGAATTTTCAATTGTCAATTTTCGCAGACACTCATCCAAATTGAGAGGAATCTGCGATCTTTTGATTTGAAGTGAAATGCTCAAACCCGACCAACACCTATGCCTCATATCATCAGAGATGTATACACACATCCTTCACTCAAGTAGAAGTACAGATACTCGTGTTTAAAAAGACTGGTCAAAGTTGAAGCACTGACTACACCTTTTAACTCAAGTTAAAGTAAAGAAGTGTGGACTCTGACATATACGTAAAAAGTATATATAAAAAACAGCCATTATTACAACTGTTTTTGTGTCACGCAGGTAACTGGTAATTTTTTAAATTATTATTCTTCCTTTCAAGACAACAAACAGTGAAAGGAGATGAGAGAGGGGGAGAGGAGAACAGAGAAGCCTAAAACAGAGTAAAGCAGAGCAGAGTACAGTACAGCAGTCAAGTACTCAATGATGCAAACCTTTTACTTTTTTTCGAAAATGGTTTTTCAACCTTTCCAGGTTTTTTTCACACACAGTGAAAGGAGAGGAGAGGCGGAGAGGAGAAACAGAGAAGCCAAAAAAACAGTAGAGTAAAGCAGAGCAGAGTACAGTAGAGTTTAGTAGAGTCTTCATCAAGTACTCAACAATGATGCAAACCTATAAAATAAAAAAAAGTAACTTTTTTTTCGAAAGTATCTTTTCAACTTTTTTTGTATGTTTTTTTTTCCACACACAGAGTTAAGACAAATCTTAAGTACAGTAACAAAGTATTTTGTTACTTCCAATCTCTGCATATCATACAATTATCATAAATTTGTCTTGTTTTCTGGTTAGTGCTGCAAGGCTGTTTGGCTTTCAACATGGAGTCTGTGGCTTGGAAGTACCTCAGCGGTCCTGCCGCTGGGTTTGGATACCAGGTGGTGATTAGAGACAGTAGCAGGTATGAGCACACAGCCTGAGCAGCACATTTACATGACATGCAAAAAAGCTTTCCAGGTTGTGTGATTTCCAGTTAGATGTGCTGCTCCTGCTGGATGTTGCTGAACATGTCTGTGCCCTGGCTGCAGCCTGCTCACCAGCGCCCCCTTGGAGCAGGATGGAGAGAGGAGAGGAAAGGTTTACAGGTGTTCCATCAACTCCTGTACTGAGATATCTATACCAGGTAAAGATCCTGTACTGAGATATCTATACCAGGTAAAGATCCTGTACTGAGATATCTATACCAGGTAAAGATCCTGTACTGAGACGATCTGCTCTTTACATAATCATGCTAAGCATAAGAGGTGCATCAAAACATTTTTCCAATGTGTAATCCATAAACGTGTTTTCCCTAGTCCCTAGTCATGCAGTCAACATGTCTCTGGGTTTGACAATGACGAAGAATCCAACATCCCAAACCACCATGGTACGTCCAGTCTTTATATGAGGATGGTATTTTCTATCGTTTCAGTTTTTGCTAAGAGATTAGAACAACACTTGGCTTGAGTGAACACAGATTAGATCGGGGATTAGAACAACACTTGGTTTGCGTGAACACAGATTAGATCAGAGATTACACAATGCTCGCCACATTTCACAAATGTGTTCTCCCAAACACGCGCCACTTAGAAGCCACACCTTCAGGTAGACCAAGCTGATGTCTTTTACTGAAGTGGTGAATAATAAGTCCACAAAAAATGACCTAACATTTTCATTGGCTGTAGGCTACTGTGAATTTTGAATTTGCCAATCCCAATTTCCTGATTACGTCAACCAATCCCACACTGCTTCCTGATTACGTCAACCAATCCCACACTGCTTCCTGATTACGTCAACCAATCCCACACTGCTTCCTGATTACGTTAACCAATCCCACACTGCTTCCTGATTACGTGAACCAATCCCACACTGTTTCCTGATTACGTCAACCAATCCCACACTGCTTCCTGATTACGTTAACCAATCCCACACTGCTTCCTGATTACGTTAACCAATCCCACACTGTTTCCTGATTACGTCAACCAATCCCACACTGCTTCCTGATTATGTCAACCAATCCCACACTGTTTCCTGATTACGTCAACCAATCCCACACTGCTTCCTGATTACGTTAACCAATCCCACACTGCTTCCTGATTACGTTAACCAATCCCACACTGCTTCCTGATTACGTCAACCAATCCCACACTGCTTCCTGATTACGTCAACCAATCCCACACTGCTTCCTGCTGCCACACACCTACCACAGGTCAGCCTGACTATCCTCTCTGTTCCAGGTATGTGGCCCAACCATCCCTCGAGAGTGTGAGGCCATCACCACCTATAACGGCTTGTGTTTGGAGATAGATGGAAGAGATTCTCCTGGTCCTCCTTTCCCTGCCTCCCTAGAGGGTAACCACGGAAACATCCTCTGTCCTTCCATTAGTGTTTGTAACGTCTTCATCTAGCAAATGCTTTTATCCAAAGCGACGTAGGGGGGTTTTGAACCTGCGATCTCTTGGTCTGCAGTCACAAGCTCAAACCACTGAGCTTTACTGACCCTTTCTGTCACACAATCATTGTTTTATAAAGACAAATTATGTTTCTGCTAAAGTTTGAGATTAGTGAGGATGTCTCCACATGTAAATACCTGTGTTCATGTTTTGATGAAAAACTGATAATTTGTGTGTTACATCTTTCATGACTAATGTCATCACAACCTCTGACATCACGGCCCCTGATGTCATCACGCCCTCACATGTAATCACACCCTTCAGTGAACAATCTTAGTCCAGTTTTTCAGGTTTCAAAGATTAATCCATTAATGTCCAAACTTTTTCTATGTAAAGCACTTTGAGCTGCAATTAGTGTATGAAAAGTGCTATATAAATAGTCTTACTTACAAAATAAACACTTTTTAGTGTCATGTTTTAGACAGGTGTTCCCAGCAGGTGTTCCTGACAGACCCTCTGCTGTCTGCCTCCCTCTCACGTCTCTCTGTGTTTGCTGTGTTTCCCAGAATGCCCTGGGAAGACCGACATCGCTTTCCTTCTGGACGGATCAGGCAGCGTGGACATCACAGACTTTGCTAAAATGAAGGTTTTTGTCAAAAATCTGATACGTACGCTAGTTGGGAAGGATACCAAGGTAAGACTTTGTTCTTCTGCTTTGTTGTAAAAAGGGATTTCACAGGAAAATGTATTGATTAATATCACTGTCTATCACTTTGTCAATATCTTATTTCAAACATTTTCTAATTTTGCAGTTTGCTGTGGCCCAGTACTCATCTAGTTGCAAGATTCATTTTAATTTTCAAGATTTTAAACCTCAAATTTGGGAAAGGCAAATTGATGTAATCAATAGACAGAGTGGAGGTACCAAAACTGCTGCTGCAATCCAGAAAGTTGTGTAAGGAACATTTCACAGACGTACACACAGTAGTAGACAACAACACAAACATCAAACACTTTGTTTTATTGCTTTAATTAAAGGGGCCTAAACTAAATTAATTCCACTAATCAAACATATTTATGATCGCTAATCCTCAAATTGTTTTGATTTCTAGTGATGAGGTGTTTTCAGCTTCTGGGGGGTCGAGGGACGGAGCGTCAAAGATCCTGATCGTGATCACAGATGGAGAGTCTCAGGATGGACACCTCCTCCCAAGTGTCACTGACGCAGCTAACAGGAAGTCTATTGTTCGATTTGCTGTTGGGGTAAGACGTGACCGACTGTCTGATAAAAGTAAACAAATGTTGGGCATAGGTCTAGCTCAGTGGTTAGAGTACTTGTCTGCAGTTTAAGAGGTTGCAGGTTTAATCTGATGTTGCTTTTAATTAAAGCATCTGCTAAACAAATGAACACATTATTATTATGATTTTAGTGCATCTAAACAATATAGGATTCAACATTTGCATAGATGCTTTGTGGCCCTTAGCTTCAGGTTCTTCAACCTGGGTTTTTGACTTCCCTTGGTAGTGTGATCGACACAGATGTTCTTTGAATATTTGATGCTTTAGAACAACTTTTCTCTTAGCACAAAAAAGTTGTTTTAAGACAAAAAACCATTCACACAGTGAAAACTGTGGAAGGAAAAGCGATGCTTCTCTGTGGATAAACAGATGTAGTAAACTGTCTGTGTTCTTCCCAGGTGGGCTCTGCCTTTAACAATCCAAGCGCAAAAAAAGAGTTGAACGACATCGCCTCACTTCCTTCTGAGACACATGTGTTCCAAGTGAGCAGCTTTGAAGCGCTTAACCAAATCAGCAGAACTTTGCAGAACAGCATCTTCAATATCGAGGGTATGGGCACTCTGCACTTTAATACCAACAGAAACACTATGTTTAATGTCAGAAATATTAATCTATCAAGCATTGCACAGCCAGTCTGTGAACAAGTTTAAGAAAGCTATATTCTTGCGGCCGGACGCAAGGAGACAAAACATCACACGCCACTGTGCTGCAAAGTTTGTCTGCTAGGATGTTGTGCTAGCTACCTATTTAAGCAGCCCTGCTCTTTACAGTCATTGGTTATGACAAAGCATGCAAATGTCTCATGGCTCTTCTTCATTGGCTCCTTGCATAGACCTGGCGCACATGTGTGCGTGCGTGTTTGAGTGTGTGTGTGTGTGTGTGTGAGTGTGTGTTTACGACATCAACCGTGATTGAAACACAACAGGATCTCCTGATGTCGTAAAAGCTCCTTCACATAAGTGTCAACAAATGGTCAACAGACCTTGCGTCTCCACTTATAGTCTTTGTCACACAGTATATCCTTAAAACAAACAAACCCCCAACATCTTCAAATGGTCACCCTTCCCAGGGTGATAAGAAAGCCTAGTGTTACCCAGAGTTCAGATTTGGTGGTCGGCTTCTCTCTACACACAAGGAATGCTGAACACAGAATCATTCTTATACATGATAAATGTGTTACATCTTGAAATTTTCCAACATTTAATGACCAAACTCCATCACAATCACACTGAAATCAATAAAACATAGACCTACAGCATCTCCAACAACACCTTTTACACACCATTCAATATGTTATTTATTGAACTGTTTGAACAGTTCACTCTGTGATAGTTAACTTGTAACAGTACATGAACACCACACAGTGCAGTCTATGTTGTTGAACAGTAATACATTCTTTTCATTTCTGGAGTGTACAGTATATCACGGGATTGTAGCAAGGAGACAGGACCACTGAACGGCTTGCTGTTCAAAGCTGTGGTCTGTCGTTGATGAGCTGTGTGTGTGTGTGTGTGTGTGTGTGGTGTGTGTTTGGTGTTTGTCTGGTGTGTGGTGTGTGTGTGTGTGTGTGTGTGTGACAGGCTCGCAGGCTGCAGGAGCGTCACTGGAGATGGAGATGGCACAAGAAGGATTCAGTGCTGCATACTCTCCTGAGGTACCTCAGCATGTCACTACTCTCCTGAGGTACCTCAGCATGTCACTACTCTCCTGAGGTACAGCATGTCACTACTCTCCTGAGGTACCTCAGCATGTCACTACTCTCCTGAGGTACCTCAGCATGTCACTACTCTCCTGAGGTACCTCAGCATGTCACTACTCTCCTGAGGTACAGCATGTCACTACTCTCCTGAGGTACCTCAGCATGTCACTACTCTCCTGAGGTACAGCATGTCACTACTCTTCTGAGGTACCTCAGCATGTCACTACTCTCCTGAGGTACCTCAGCATGTCACTACTCTCCTGAGGTACCTCAGCATGTCACTACTCTCCTGAGGTACCTCAGCATGTCACTACTCTCCTGAGGTACCTCAGCATGTCACTACTCTCCTGAGGTACCTCAGCATGTCACTACTCTCCTGAGGTACCTCAGCATGTCACTACTCTCCTGAGGTACCTCAGCATGTCACTACTCTCCTGAGGTACCTCAGCATGTCACTACTCTCCTGAGGTACCTCAGCATGTCACTACTCTCCTGAGGTACCTCAGCATGTCACTACTCTCCTGAGGTACCTCAGCATGTCACTACTCTCCTGAGGTACCTCAGCATGTCACTACTCTCCTGAGGTACCTCAGCATGTCACTACTCTCCTGAGGTACCTCAGCATGTCACTACTCTCCTGAGGTACCTCAGCATGTCACTACTCTCCTGAGGTACAGCATGTCACTACTCTCCTGAGGTACAGCATGTCACTACTCTCCTGAGGTACAGCATGTCACTACTCTTCTGAGGTACCTCAGCATGTCACTACTCTCCTGAGGTACCTCAGCATGTCACTACTCTCCTGAGGTACCTCAGCATGTCACTACTCTCCTGAGGTACCTCAGCATGTCACTACTCTCCTGAGGTACCTCAGCATGTCACTACTCTCCTGAGGTACCTCAGCATGTCACTACTCTCCTGAGGTACCTCAGCATGTCACTACTCTCCTGAGGTACCTCAGCATGTCACTACTCTCCTGAGGTACCTCAGCATGTCACTACTCTCCTGAGGTACCTCAGCATGTCACTACTCTCCTGAGGTACCTCAGCATGTCACTACTCTCCTGAGGTACCTCAGCATGTCACTACTCTCCTGAGGTACCTCAGCATGTCACTACTCTCCTGAGGTACCTCAGCATGTCACTACTCTCCTGAGGTACCTCAGCATGTCACTACTCTCCTGAGGTACCTCAGCATGTCACTACTCTCCTGAGGTACCTCAGCATGTCACTACTCTCCTGAGGTACCTCAGCATGTCACTACTCTCCTGAGGTACCTCAGCATGTCACTACTCTCCTGAGGTACCTCAGCATGTCACTACTCTCCTGAGGTACAGCATGTCACTACTCTCCTGAGGTACAGCATGTCACTACTCTCCTGAGGTACAGCATGTCACTACTCTCCTGAGGTACCTCAGCATGTCACTACTCTCCTGAGGTACCTCAGCATGTCACTACTCTCCTGAGGTACCTCAGCATGTCACTACTCTCCTGAGGTACCTCAGCATGTCACTACTCTCCTGAGGTACCTCAGCATGTCACTACTCTCCTGAGGTACCTCAACATGTCACTACTCTCCTGAGGTACCTCAGCATGTCACTACTCTCCTGAGGTACCTCAGCATGTCACTACTCTCCTGAGGTACCTCAGCATGTCACTACTCTCCTGAGGTACCTCAGCATGTCACTACTCTCCTGAGGTACCTCAGCATGTCACTATAGCGTCACTACAGCGTCACTACAGCGTCACTACACTACAGCATCACTCCAGAGTCACTACAGCGTCACTACAGCGTCAGTACAGCGTCACTACAGCGTCACTACAGCATCACTACAGCGTCACTACACTACAGCATCACTACAGAGTCACTACAGCGTCACTACATGTCACTATAGCGTCACTACAGCGTCAGTACAGCATCACTACAGCGTCACTACACTACAGCATCACTACAGAGTCACTACAGCGTCACTACATGTCACTACAGCGTCACTACAGTACATGTAACTACAGCGTCCCAAAAAAACGACTACTATCAGATAACGTGAAACCGAATGTGACTACACTACATGTAACTAAAGCATTACTACAGCGTCACTACACTACAGCATCACTACAGCATCACTACAGCATCACTACAGCGTCACTACACTACAGCATCACTACAGCCAGTGGTGTATAAAGTACCCAAAATCCATACTTGAGTAAAAGTAAAGATACCTTACTGGAAAATGACTCAAGTAAAAGTAACCTTTTAGAATACTACTTGAGTAAAAGTCTTAAAGTATCTGATCTTTACTGTACTTGAGTATCGAAAGTAATTTTCTGATATTAAACGTACTTAAGTATTGAAAGTAAAAGTACAAGTAAATGCTTTTAATAAAAAAGCAAAGGTTCAGAATTTTGAGAATTATGAAGTTTATTCCGACTAGAATGAGCATACCTAAACTGGGCCTTATTTGAACACAATTTTAACACAATAGGCAATACTAAAGCAGCACCGAAAGTAACAACCCAGTCATTATAACTGAAAAATGTTTTGTTCATATTCTAAAGAAGGTATGTATAAGTATAACGCACAACCTGAGAGCAACCTGGCGATCTGATACAAAGCCATAGCATTACATCAGGATCCTCAGTTTAACAAGCAAGTTGTCAGTAAAGTGACTGTGAAATACTTTCAGCAACATGCACACGCATCCCTTGAACAATATCGTTACTAGCAGCTATCTTGCTCGACACTGCTACGTTACTGTACTTTAGATTGTCACCATCCTAGCTAGTGCTAGCTAGCTAGCTACCTCGCCAGAGATGGAATAAATAATCTTTGTAGGTTATTAGCTAGTTTGAAATATTATATACAGATCTTACCCAGCGGTGAAAGAACATGAGTACTGTACAGTCTACAAGGTTGTGCTGGTGGCATTAAATTAAGGGGTCGTGGGGTTTCTCATTTTTTGATTGAGACGTATGCTTTGCTTCGATTGTTGTGTCCCCTTCGTTGTTGGTCTTAATGTTTTGGATATATCCTTCCACTGCATATTGCAGTCCATTTTGCCTTAATCTGGCGGATATCGCAAAGATATTAGGCCTACTCCAAAACGAATCACTGACACTGACAGTGTAGTGCATGAACGAGTTCATAAGACGTAGCAACAGTAACTAAGGGCGCGGGGCTTTTGCAAACGGTCATAGCGCGCTTGGACCACTGATTCGCCAAACCTGCTTGCAGTCTGTGTTCTACCACAGTCCTCGACGTTTCGTCTCATCACTCTCATGATAAAACATTTTTCTAAACATGATTTGATTTTGTAACGAGTGACGAAGGTTTCAGGGGAAATGTATCGGAGTAAAAGTTTCAATTTTCTTTGCAAAATGTAGCGAAGTAAAAGTAAAAGTAAACAGAAATATAAGTAGTAAAGTACAGATATCCGAAAAAACGACTTAAGTACAGCAACGAAGTATTTCTACTTCCTTACAATACAACACCGACTACAGCATCACTTCAGCATCACTACAGCGTCACTACAGCGTCACTACAGCATCACTTCAGCATCACTACAGCATCACTACAGCGTCACTACAGCATCACTAGAACTTCACTACAGCGTCACTACACTACATGTCACTACAGCATCACTACATCATGACTACACTATATGGCACTACATGTCACCACAGCATCACTACATCATGACTACACTATATGGCACTACATGTCACTACAGCGTCACTACACTACATGTTACTACAGCGTCCAAAAAACACTCGACTACTATCAGATAACGTGAAACCGAATGTGATTCAGGATTATAATTTTTTAATATGATCCTAATAACAGCTACGTTTCCACAGTTTTGTGTTTTCTTTGTTCTTGTTTCCTAACCGTTCGTTGCAATTGACAAGAAACAATGGGGTATGTATTTCGCTGTTCGGTTAACATCGCTGCTTCCTTCAGGGAGGATATCATATAGGAACTGTTGGAGCCTTCCAGTGGAAAGGAGGGTACCAGTCTTTTGTGAACAGAGACCGGCAGCCCACCTTCTACCATAACATGAATGGAGAACCTGATAGCTACCTGGGTAAGAGTTTGACCAAAAAATCTCACCAGAAATTGTCTCTCTGAAAATGACGTAAATCCTGTCTTGATTGGGCCCCTCATCCACACCCAGCTCAGATCATTTGGCAGAATTGTCGCCAGTCGCAAGATGAGATTTTTTATTTCATTCCGTCTTGCCAAGTCAACAATATGTTTTGGTGAAGAAGATGAATTCTTCCCCACTCCCTGTCTCTGTAGGTTATTCCATGAGCACTGCGAGGACGAGGTTTGGCACGTTCACGGTGGTGGGAGCTCCCAGGGCGGGTCACAGGGGCCAGGTGATGGTCTTGTCCCCGGGGAGAACCGACCAGACTCTACAGTTTACAGGACAGGTCGGTGTGCTACTGGTTAAAGTGCTCATGAAGTAAAATAATAAAGTATGACAGAAATACTGAACTATGAAGTGATAAAATAAGGATGTGAACTACCACAAATCTGTATTTTGGTTGTTTCACCTCTTGCAGGTCCATGTTAAAAGGGTTTCTGTTTGTGTGTCCCTCAGATTGGGGCGTACTTTGGGGCGGAGGTTTGTGCGATGGACGTGGATGGTGATTCCTACTCTGACCTGGTGCTGGTGTCGTCTCCCATGTACACAGAGAAAGACAGAGAGGGAATGATATTCATCTGTACCCTTACTGAGAAGGTATTTAAAGTATCACGCCCTATAATATTAAGCTCTACATTGGCTTACACTTCATTAGACGAAAAACAAATTTGAATATTCCACAACCATCATATCGATTGTTGTTTTGGTCATATGAAATTGATAGTAGTCCAATGTTGTTTCAAAGTCTGTCAACTTGTTTTTTTCTGTCCAGAAAGGAGTGTCCTTTCCTGGAGGACGTGAGAACATGTTGCAGGGGGAGGCAGGAGAGAGGAGCAGGTTTGGCATGTCGCTTGCCCCTCTGCCGGACCTCAATAACGACGGGTTCAACGACCTGGCGGTGGGAGCTCCTCTGGAGGACGACGGCCAGGGGAGCGTCTACATCTTCCACGGCCAGAGACGCGGCATCAACAACCTCTACTCCCAGGTACAGCCTCTACTCCCAGGTACAGCCTCTACTCTCAGGTACAGCCTCTACTCCCAGGTACAGCCTCTACTCTCAGGTACAGCCTCTACTCCCAGGTACAGCCTCTACTCCCAGGTACAGCCTCTACTCCCAGGTACAGCCTCTACTCCCAGGTACAGCCTCTACTCCCAGGTACAGCCTCTACTCCCAGGTACAGCCTCTACTCCCAGGTACAGCCTCTACTCTCAGGTACAGCCTCTACTCCCAGGTACAGCCTCTACTCCCAGGTACAGCCTCTACTCCCAGGTACAGCCTCTACTCCCAGGTACAGCCTCTACTCTCAGGTACAGCCTCTACTCCCAGGTACAGCCTCTACTCCCAGGTACAGCCTCTACTCCCAGGTACAGCCTCGACTCTCAGGTACAGCCTCTACTCCCAGGTACAGCCTCTACTCCCAGGTACAGCCTCTACTCTCAGGTACAGCCTCTACTCCCAGGTACAGCCTTTACTCCCAGGTACAGCCTCTACTCCCAGGTACAGCCTCTACTCCCAGGTACAGCCTCTACTCCCAGGTACAGCCTCGACTCCCAGGTACAGCCTCGACTCCCAGGTACAGCCTCTACTCCCAGGTACAGCCTCTACTCCCAGGCACAGCCTCTACTCTCAAGTCTGTGTAAGGAAATCGATTTTGAGAAAAGGCACAGGTGTGAAAAACATACATTGGTCTACGAAGCAGCCAGAAGCTCTGATGTGACAACAGTGTTGATGCATGATCACATCTGTTCCTCCTTCACGCTAGAGAATCGCAGGGTCTGAGGTGCATTCTGGCATGAAGTTCTTTGGCCTGTCCATCAGCCAGTCGTCTCTGGACCTCAGTGGAGACGCTCTCCCGGACATGGCCGTGGGCTCCAAGGGGGCCGTCGTCTTACTCAGGTGTTTCTAGAGTTTCTGAAGCAGATAACTCAGGTGTTTCTAGAGCAGGGGTCTCTGACCCTGCTCCCGGAGAGCTACCTGCCTGGAGGTTTTAGCACACCTGATTCTAATGATTAGCTGGTTGTTCAGGTAACTAGTGTTAAATCAGGTCAAATAAGTGTGGTTGGAGCAAAAACCTATAGGAAGGTAGCTATCAAGGAACAGGGTTGGGTACCCCAATTCTAGAGCTTCCAGAGCAGACAATCTACTTGTTGTAGAATTGTTTTGCTAGATGTTTTGTTTATTTTTCTTCATGTTTTGTATTCATGCTCCAGGTCCAAACCCATAGTGAACGTGAATGTTGAAGTGTCTTTTAACCCGACCAGAATCTCCACCAGTCACTCAGACTGCGTGATCCCTCTTCCTCACACCGCGACAGTCTGCTTCACCATGACCCTGCGCACTCAAGGACAAACAGGTTCTTTTCCTGGACTCCTTTGTTTATGATTTGCATTGTAACATAGTTTGCAGTTTACCTTCCCAGCCATGAGTGTGTGATTGGAGCTTAATCTGAAGTGCTAACTGTTCTTCCAGCTCGCGCGCAGGTTAATTACACGTTGACACTGGACGCAAGACGCAAAGCACCCAACTTCCGTGCTTACTTTCCGCTCAAACAACAACAGGACACAAATATGGTCACCCTGGACCTGAAGAGGATTTGCAACAAACACAACTTCTTCATTGAGGTGGGTGTGAGACCTGCATTCGTGTGTGCGTGTGTGTGCCTGTGTGTGTGTGTGTGTGGTGGGGGGTTTTAAGTATAAAGATCAGAATGTGTACTCTCTCTAGGCTTGCCCGGAGGACTCTCTCAACTCAGTCCACAATGAAGTTTCGTTCAGTTTTGAAGGCTTGCCCTCCTCAGACTCTCTCTCTCCCAGCCTGATCCAGGGCTCCACTACCACCTCCAATCACCCGGTCAGTTTCCCCTGGTCTCTGAGCTGTTTAACCCTTATTTCAGGACCATTCAACATCAATTAAACCATTTAACATATTCTCTCATCCTACAGCTGGACTTTGAGATCAACTGTGGATCTGATGGCAAATGTACAGACAACCTCAAAGTGGATTTTAATTTTACTGGGTAAGATCACCGGATCATCAAGGAAACCAGCTGGTTTAGGATGGCTCCAAGGGTAGCGCCGCACCGTTCAGGCTAAAGCCGTAGCGCAGGGGCCTGGGTTTGTTTCTGGCCTGGGCAATTTCCTGTTTGTCCTCTTCTCTCTCCCGCCCTGCTCTCCTGTCTCTCTCCAACTCTCTCTGTCGATATCAAAAAGGCCAAAAGAATATCTGACCCTTTTCAACCGTGTGTGTCGGTCAGTTCCTCTGAGCTGAGGGTAGGAATCGATGACGTGCTGAGTCTGACTGTGTCGATGGAGAGCAGGGAGGAGGACTCCTACAACAGCCGGGTCATCCTTAGCTACCCTGCCGGCCTCTCTTACAGACGCTTCACCCCCATCCAGGCAAGGCTGCTCTCTGCTCCACAAACACATCCTGAAAAACGATCAATGTGTTACTGAACAGTAATAAGTGTGTCTCACGTCCTGAAAAACGATCAATGTGTTACTGAACAGTAATAAGTGTGTCTCACATCCTGAAAAACGATCAATGTGTTACTGAACAGTAATAAGTGTGTCTCACATCCTGAAAAACGATCAATGTGTTACTGAACAGGGATGATAATGTGTCTGTGTGTCTGGCTGTGTGACAGGGGAGAGTGGAATGCAGCTCGTTAGATAGTGAATCTGAAGGAAAGACAGGAAGAAGCGAATGCACCATCGACAAGCCCATCTTCAAGACCAACAGCAAGGTCGGTTCTTCACATCACATTTGCCTTTTCTAAAACTGTATGATGAAACCTACTCTGCTGTGTTCATCCATGACAAGCCACATCAACACCATAAACACTCTTACTGCTTTAGAACAGGCTTCAGGGTAAAACATGCACTTGAAAATGTTTTAATTCTTTCTCTGTGTCTGTCTAGGCTGTCTTCACCATCTCCTATGGAATAGATAGAAACAGTCAGTTTGATCCCAGGGTGACCTTCACTGCCAATGCCACAAGGTCTGATAAGCTGTCATAAGCTGTCATAAACTGTCAAAAGCTGCCATAAGCTCCCATAAGCTGCCATAAGCTGCCATTCGTTCTGCAGTGTGTTATGATGTGTGTGACTGTACCTCCACTAACGTCCTCATTTGAACCCCTCCAGTGGAAACCTTCATTCCCTAGGGAGTGAGCTGTTCATACAGAGAAACATCGGGGTGCAGTACAGCATTTATGTGTTGCTTTCCAGGTGTGTGCTACTCCTTTATCAAACCGTAAATGTTTAAGTAGAGAGATATTTTGATAACTGTTGGAATCTACATGTGGAGTTTTGTGATTTAAAGTTTTTGACGTTGTTCGTTCAGAGTTGAGGAATCTACGGGCCACATAAACTTCACTGCTGAGAAAAACGATTTGCAGAAACCTGTGTTGCAGTCATTCCAGGTATGTGAGGAGGGTCTCTACCATCGCTTCACTGGTTTTGGAACATAATTCAGGAATGATACAACTCCCTTTTCTCTTTCTAAGGTTTTAAACTTTGCTAGAGAATTCAACCTCACCGTGATAATCAAGGTGCCCATGCAGCTTGGTGAGACAGACATCTGGGTTGACTCCAGAGGGATGCAGGTGAGAGG
This sequence comes from Hypomesus nipponensis, assembly GCF_054491055.1. NCBI lineage: Eukaryota > Metazoa > Chordata > Actinopteri > Osmeriformes > Osmeridae > Hypomesus > Hypomesus nipponensis. The sequence goes on along the minus strand of NC_140373.1, from coordinate 809,326 downwards.
ACTGAATAATCACCAGCATTTAAACCAGTGGCATGGATTTGTATTCAAAAGCTTTTTTATTTTTATTTACAGAAAATTACACATTTAATGGATCAATTTTCTTAATAAGGGGGGTGGGAGGGGGGAGATTTGTCATTTTCAAAAAGTGGGCGGCACATGTACCAGTGGAGTGTAATGAAACCTACACACCTGGTTTAAACAAGTTTTAGAACTGTTGGAACATATGAATACAAGTGGGTTATTGTCATGAGTTGTTTTGGAGCCAAGTCTGTTTATGAATCAACACGTCACGCTGTTCTGCATAAACAAACTATTTCTGTCACAGATTCCAGGATGCAAAAGAGAAAAAGATGAGGAACCAACTGTCAGAGACTTTGTGGACAAGTTGAAGAGAAAATCCCCTCTGGTGAGCAGCAGGAATCTGAGTCTTCCAGAAAGGGAACACCTTGTATAGCTGTTGTGACCACGTTCCATCGATTTCAAATCAAACCACATTTTTACAAAACTGGTTTTGTAAAAAGTAATATTACAGAGGGCTGCACATAAACACACTGTATAACAAATCATTTATAACGTTTTTAGTATGTAATATCGACAGCAGAAATGGTGTGAGCGTCCATACAGACATGAAGCTGGTGTCTGTACGTGTGCAGGACTGTGCGGTGGCCAGGTGTGGCGTGTTCACCTGCAGCGTGTTCGTGAGAAGAGACGACTCCCTCCTCTACAACATCTCTGGAAACATCAGTTCAGGATGGATAGAACAGGTAACACAGCTTCAATCTCTCCACGAATATATCATCAGCTATGCCTGCTGGTTTGATAGATCATGTTACAGTAGCCTTTCTCAACCCTGGTCCTCAGGGACCCCTGTCCTGCATGTTCTAGATGTTTCCCTGGTCCAGCACACCTTAGGGACCCCTGTCCTGCATGTTCTAGATGTTTCCCTGCTCCAGCACACCTTAGGGACCCCTGTCCTGCATGTTCTAGATGTTTCCCTGCTCCAGCACACCTGAGTGAACGGGTCGTTATGAAGCTCAGCAGAAGAAGCCAGGTAGCTGATTTGACCTCTGACCTGTGATGTGTTTCTGTCCTTCAGATTGGCCTGACGTCTGGCCAGTTCTCTCTGACCAGCACGGCCACCCTGGACTACGACAGAGATCAGTACATCTACGACTCCCAGGACTCCAAGAACAACCCTCCCATCCAGAAGGTACGGGAGCCATCATCATCATCATCATCACTTCCTTGTGTCCCTTAACATGACACAGTGTGTGTGTGTGTATACTGTGTGTGCGTGTGTATACTGTGTGTGTGTATAGTGTGTGTGTGTATAGTGTGTGTGTTTTGACTCATGGTGGGACTGGTACATCATGGCTGGGATGTGGTCCAGGTTATCTGTCTGAAACACTGCTGATGTTTGAGTCCTTCCTGGTGTGCAGGTAGAAACACTGCTGATGTTTGAGTCCTTCCTGGTGTGCAGGTAGAAACACTGCTGATGTTTGAGTCCTTCCTGGTGTGCAGGTAGAAACACTGCTGATGTTTGAGTCCTTCCTGGTGTGCAGGTAGAAACACTGCTGATGTTTGAGTCCTTCCTGGTGTGCAGGTAGAAACACTGCTGATGTTTGAGTCCTTCCTGGTGTGCAGGTAGAAACACTGCTGATGTTTGAGTCCTTCCTGGTGTGCAGGTAGAAACACTGCTGATGTTTGAGTCCTTCCTGGTGTGCAGGTAGAAACCCTGCTGATGTTTGAGTCCTTCCTGGTGTGCAGGTAGAAACACTGCTGATGTTTGAGTCCTTCCTGGTGTGCAGGTACAAACACTGCTGATGTTTGAGTCCTTCCTGGTGTGCAGGTAGAAACACTGCTGATGTTTGAGTCCTTCCTGGTGTGCAGGTAGAAACACTGCTGATGTTTGAGTCCTTCCTGGTGTGCAGGTAGAAACACTGCTGATGTTTGAGTCCTTCCTGGTGTGCAGGTAGAAACACTGCTGATGTTTGAGTCCTTCCTGGTGTGCAGGTAGAAACACTGCTGATGTTTGAGTCCTTCCTGGCGTGCAGGTAGAAACACTGCTGATGTTTGAGTCCTTCCTGGTGTGCAGGTAGAAACACTGCTGATGTTTGGGTCCTTCCTGGTGTGCAGGTAGAAACGTACGTGGAGGTGTTTCCTGAGGTGGACCTGACTAAGGAGATCGTGGGCGGATCCCTGGGGGGGCTGGTGCTGCTGGCGTTGATCACGGCTGCTCTTTATAAGGTCATCATGGTTATTATGCTTGGTCTTTATAAGTTCATCTTGATTGCTATGCATAATGGTATGTCTGGGTCACTCTTAAGCATTACAATACAATTATACTGAAAATACTAATACTGCTTTTTAAGTTAAGGATGATATCACAAGGATGACTCATGTCTCACTCTCTCTTTTTACCTCTCCTTGTTTCTTCCTCTTTCTCTATATCTCCTCGTTCTCTCCCTGTCCCTCCCCCTCTCTCCTTTGTGTCTCTCTCTGTCTTCCCCTCTCTCTCCCCCCTCTCTCTATCTCCCCTCTCCCCCCCCCCTCTCTCTCCTCTCTCCCTCTCCCCCAGGCTGGGTTTTTTAAGAGTCAGTACAAGCAGATGATGGAGAACTCAGGTGATCCTGAGGGAGCGGACCCTGAACGTGAGAACACCGTGTTGGAGGAGAACATCTAGTGGAGCCTACTGCTGCTGCTGCCTTGTCATCCAGGAGTGTGTTTGAGGGAAACAAATGTGTTACAGTTTTTCTTGATTGCTAAGACCCATTTCTTGAAACAGTCACCCATTTTCTCAAAACTGTAAACACAAAAACAAATATTAAAACTCAATTTTCAAAACCTCTTACTCTTCTGGCAAAATCAAACACTTGCCCCTAAACCATTTCACTTGTGCTCAAAATAAAAAAATGCTTTCAGATCATAAACACAGCAAATCAATATATAAACACTATGGAGCAATCATTAGACAACACAAAAAAAATGGAAAGCACAGCATCCATGGCATGTAGTTACATGTAAAGACAAATTTGTTTATGAATACACAGTAAATTAATTTACGTAGCAATACAGAATTGGATTTTGAAACACTGGATTTTGGTGTTTGGTACATGGTAATTAATGCAAGCTTCATGTAAAGTGTTGCTTTGTAGATGCATGGTAGTAAATGTAACCTTAGTTTAAATTGTTGCTTTGTAGATGCATGGTAGTTAGATGAGAGGGGGAAGTGGATGGTGGGATAGAGTGAAAAAAGAAAAAAAATCACCTGAATAAATACTGCTTGTCTTTCCTGTATGTCTGCTTTGCATTGTTCTCTTACATCGGCCAAGTAAGGGATGTTGCAAATGAGGTAGAGACTGTTTAGAGGTTGTTTAGCACGCTCCTGTACTGAGGGGCCCTGTGTGACTGAAAGGATTTGTTAAAACCACAGATAACAAGGAAATCCTCTTTGTGAAATCTTCCTAACCAGGAAGGTCAGTGATTTGCCTACCACCTCTATGGAGATACACCTCAGCCCAGTTGGTAAACAGCAGTCTGAGCCCTCAGGCATGAACGTCACAGACATGACCTGGAGTAGGGTCAGAGGTACAGGTGACCAGGGTGGTGATGGAGGTCAGGAGATATGACCTGGTGTAGGGTCAGAGGTACAGGTGACCAGGGTGGTGATGGAGGTCAGGAGATATGACCTGGTGTAGGGTCAGAGGTACAGGTGACCAGGGTGGTGATGGAGGTCAGGAGATATGACCTGGTTCTATGAAGACTGAGATCCATGGATCCCCACTGAATGTCTCTCCCTAGCCCCCAGCTGGAGTGCTGCCCAGGGTGTCTGAGGGCGTGACCCTGGCAGGTGAAGGACTGATCCAGCAGAGCCTGTGTCCTGTGCTGCTCCTCTAGAGTCAGAGTTAGGCCTGACCTCAGAGGGGGGGAGCATGTGGGGTCAACAAACCTGCTCATTTAGAGAAACACTTTGTTCCTTTAGCAGACACTTCTATCCAAAGAGACGTACACAGGGGGGATATGAACCTGCGATCTGTGGATCACCACTCAGGGGAGTCCCTGTTCAGGACACTGGCAGGGGACGGGGTGTGTGTGGATGGAGGGAGAGAAGAGAGAAGAGAGACTGGCCCTGTCAGTTTTAGATGAATGACCTTTTCTTAAAAATGGTTGTTGTCTCCAGGTGTGTTGAGGGTGTTCCCTGAATGAATGACAAGTACTGTCCCAAATGACAACATGTTTTGCATGGTTCTTCAGGAAATAGATTGAGCGAAACAACCTGAGTGAAAGTTAACAGTCTCAGTCTGCTGTGAACACCACAACTCTCACGTCCCTCTCTCTCCTCAGGTAAGGTGCATTTACCTTCCCCTATTATCACCTGTGCATTCCTCACATATATGCTCCTTTATCAGAGTAGAACACCAAGATGTATCATTTACAGTACAGGGAAGATTGTTTTTGTGGAATTAGAATGTTATAAATACATCCACACTTAAAACAGTAATTGAATTCATCCTAAATTTGTTTCAGTTTGTTGATACATTGTCAATCAAATACACGTTAATTTGGGGTAACATCTAAGCGGGAGCACGAGAGTGAGAGAGATGAGGGGTGACATGTAGCAGTGGGCCTGGACTGGATTCAAACCCAGCCTTAGCCAACTGGGGTACCCCACAACACTAGGAAATATGATGTGTTTGTGTATGTGTGTATCTATATCTATGTGCGTGTATATCTATGCGTCTGTATGTGTGTGTGTGTGTGTGTGTGTGTGTGTGTGTGTGTGTAGCTCAGAGCCATGCAGTGCAGAGTCTCATCTATTGCCCTGCTCCTTGGTAAGAGTCTTTCAAGTCATCAGTCTAGTCAACACACTTCCTACAACCTTCCAGCCTCTACAGCTCAGGACAAACTCAGTCATGAGATGATTATGTGTTTGCAGAGTTCTGGGTGCTCTCTGCCTGTGCACTCCATCAGTATCATCCGGTCGCAACTCGTCTGAATTGGACTGCTGCCCAGAGCTACTGTAGAGAGCACTTTGTTGACCTGGCGACCGTAGACAGCATGGAGGACATGCAGGGCCTGAACCAGCAGACAGCTCCTAACACGAGGGGTTGGATAGGACTGATTCGGAGCGGCAGAAGTTACGAGTGGTCAGACGGGTCTAACTCCTCCTTCAGAGACGGGTTTTATCAAAATGACGGCTATGACTGTGGCTTCCTCATTCCTGACTGGATCTCTCTGCCATGTCATTTTACCAATTATTTTATTTGCCACAATGGTGAGTGAGACTTGGCAGCTGCCAGTGTAGTTTGAACTTGTCAGTGGTGTATTCTAGGTGATGAGCAGGCCTATACTAACAAGGGTTTCCTGTATGTCCTCTAATAAAGAGCAGTGATACATGGTGGGGGACTTGGCAGAGTGACAGTATGCCCTCTACTTCATACTAGACCACACCACTGAAATGGGGGTTTCACTACAGCATGAAAGCTTCCAGGGTGTTTGTAGGAGATCACATGTAGTTAATAAACCTGCTCACCAGATGGGCTGGAATAAGGCTAAATTAATACTCAACTACAAACTAGATTATTTGGTGGTGAATTACCCATAAAAAAAAGAAAATATTCTGTTTGAGCATGAAGCATTATAAGGAGCTGTGTAAAGGGAATCTTGTCAACCGTGCGTTACATGTCAGTGTATTTAACTTAATCCTGCATATTGTACCAATAATAATTAGGGCCGTGAAAAATATCGCGTTAACGCGTTATGATTAAATTACAGGATTAATTCGTTATTTTTGTTTAACACATTTAACGTAATATACCCACAATTCCACCCGATCTGCAACTTCTGGATGAGAAGTTCGTGTTCCAAAAAAACTAAGATGCAACATCCAATTAAACTAAAGTGATATGCACACTCTGCGGGAAGACCTTATCACTCTAGATAAGAGCGTCTGCTAAATGACTGTATGCTAAATGACTGAATGTTATAGATTCACCGAAGCAATACCAGCCTAAAGTAACCTTTAGCACCTCAATGCGAAGCATGCGTTGGTCGGCGAGGGGATTTCAAGTAGAATACGCCACACCACCCTCACTGAACAGCGTAGGGCCCTCACTAAGTCTGCCTGTGACAAGGTGACTAGCATAGTTGCCAAATGTATTGCAAAAAGCTGTAGACCGATTGATATAGTTGGGGACGAGGGGTTCACCAAAGTTTTGCGAGTGGCAACGGGTGACTTGAGCATCAAGGTACCGCAAAATCAAAGACTCACACTAATGACAAAAATTCGGAAAATCGGTAATATGTGATTAATCATGATTAATCCACAGAAACCTGTGATTAATATGATTACAATTTTAAATCCTTTCACAGCCCTAATAATAATAATACAACTGTGTTATAACAGCTACTTCCTCATTCTCACCCCAGGGAGCATCACAAGCACTACGACCCCGAGCACTCTTGTTACCACAACAGGAAGTGCTACGACCCCGAGCACTCTTGGTACCACAACAGGAAGTGCTACGACCCCGAGCACTCTTGGTACCACAACAGGAAGTGCTACGACCCCGAGCACTCTTGGTACAACAACAGGAAGTGCTACGACCCCGAGCACTCTTGTTACCACAACAGGAAGTGCTACGACCCCGAGCACTCTTGGTACAACAACAGGAAGCACTACGACCCCGAGCACTCTTGGTACAACAACAGGAAGTGCTACGACCCCGAGCACTCTTGGTACAACAACAGGAAGTGCTACGACCCCGAGCACTCTTGTTACCACAACAGGAAGTGCTACGACTCCGAGCACTCTTGGTACAACAACAGGAAGTGCTACGACCCCGAGCACTCTTGTTACCACAACAGGAAGTGCTACGACCCTGAGCACTCTTGGTACCGTAACAGGAAGTGCTACAACCCTGGTCACTCTTGGTACAACAACAGGAAGTGTTATATTTAGATAGACTTTTTTTTTTTACTGGAGAAACTGTGATGTACCACTTCATTATAAAGTCTGCCTCCTCATTCTTACATTCCCTCACTTAGGGAGCACCACTAAGACTCCTACTAAGGTGAAGCTGGTGGGGAGAGTGGAACTGGTTCCTAATTCACCTTTGGACTTAGAAGATCCTGCCATGTTGGACTCCATCTTGCAGCAAGTGAGTGTCTCTCTGTGTGAGGGAAGGCAGTCCTCTGACTGTACATGATGTGTAGTCAAAGTCCTTACAGACAACCAGCAGTTACACTAGAACAATGTAATTGTAAATGTGATTGTTATTGCAGTAAGAATACCCTGTACAGATGTAGCTGACAGTGACAAGTTGGTGAAACACACTGATCCAAGACTAGTTCAGCAGTGTTTCCCCTATGTTGATTTTGTCGTGGCGGTCCGCCACGGCTAAATTTCTGCCGCCACAATATCAGAAATAGGGCTGTACAAGATTTTAGGACGTCTATAAGCAGTGATAGTTAGAGTGCATGTCGGAGAATAGCAAGGACACGCGCTTCACAGCGCAGTTGAGATTGCGTGTGTGCGTCCTTGAGAACTGTAAGTCGTGTAACTTATGTTGTCAGTTCATTAAAGCCTGTTATTGTATTAGTCTACAGTTATTGCAAATTTAAGTTAACTGGTGATTTTCCTTGTTTGTATTCTTCACCTGCTAGCATAATTGCATGCCTGTTGATTCGATAGCGAATGCTGCCCTTGCTCACGTTTGTATTTTAGGTGCATTATTATACTTAAGTAGTTTTAATTAATAGTGGGTATATTGTTATTATTTGCTACAGAATGCTTAGCCTATCAAGATCAAATGAAGCCGACAGTGTACATGCTTTCGAGTACCTTGATAGGCTAGGCTACTGACCATTTACAATAAGTTACGTCAATTATTAATTGGCAGCATATTTCTGCCATTCAGAACATACTTTAAGTAGCCTACTGTATTGCTTTACGGAAAATAGGAAAAGATTATTACATTAACCTGCTCCAAAATATAGGGTTAGAACTTTATTTTGGGCGAGGGGGGGGGGGGTAGGACAGACCTGCCCCCACTGCTAAAAAAAAATCCTAGGGGAAACACTGTTCAGTGTCCTACAATGCACCCCATAATGTGGTGTAACCATGACAGTGTGACTGTGCCTCCAGATGAAGGCAGCTGGGAGGATCCCAGAGCACAGCACACTGAGATGGAAGAAGCAGAAGGATGGGAAGGTTTTCCACAAGAAGGAGGAGGAGGAGGGAGGAAGAGGAGACACGTGTCATTAACAAGTCACAGTTACTAACTGTTGTTAACTGTCTCTTGTATCTCTGACAGTACTGATGATGTCAATGACATTTCTGTAGTCAGTAGATAGCCTTATCCTTATCACTGTATAGTTTATTTTTTCTTATTAATCAGGTGGTGGGGTAACATGAAATGAAGTAAAGCCTACTGATCTTGTGGCCTTGTCTCATCATATCAGTATAACAGATACAGCTACATGTTTAGTAAAATGTCTAACATTGTGCTAAAAAAAAGGTTTGACGTTTTTATCATATATATTTGAATTGTGATTGCTTATTAATAAGTACTTCAGAAGTTAGACTTATCTTTCATGTGTAATTATACCCCTTTGCTATTCGACAATCAGAAAACACGAGCTATCTAATAATGTTTTTACTCAACAAACAACAAATTTAACTTATATTTGCATAAAGAGCTTTTAAAAAGTAGTTGTAGATAACCTACTGCTTCTCATTTCTGAATGTACGGATGATGGGTGCAGAAGTGAAGCGGCTCAGGTTAGGCTGAACTCTCTGCACAGCCTCCCTCATACTGAATCCATGGTTGAGCAGGTGGAAGGGAAGCAGTGTTGCCAGGTCCGCGGTTTTCCCGCAGAATTGGGCTACTTTTGAAGTGTTTCCGCGGGTTGAATTTTGTGTCCGCTGGTTAAGTTAGACCTATTTTGCATGCAAATTACATTAATATCTTTAAATAAAAATGTATATAATATTAAATTAAATAATTTATTTATGCACAAATCCTACCAAACTGACTCCAGATTAACCAGCACCTTGGAATTTTTGGTTTAAAAGGGGTGTGTGTTCGTGTATGTTGGGATATGTTATGTATGTACCTTATCTAAATATTTTAATTAACGTTGGAGTTGATAGTTTAAACCTACAGTTTTGCACTTTAATTTGTAAGCCTTTATTTGGTAGTCAATGATATATACAGTTTGTTATTTTCAAAATAAATGAACTGAAATGGTTAAAAAATTTAACTTTTTCTTTTGAAGGAAAATTAATCGTTTAGATTAATCGACTAATTGATAAAATAGTCTACAGATTAATCGATAGAAAAATAGTAGTTAGTGACAGCCCTACTCCAGATCAGCACATACACACATGGACATGGGGCACGCCCACATACACACACGCACTGTGCGTGTGCACACGTGCCTAATGCTCACAGTCTCCTGGGCAAATCTCCTGAAAACTGGTTTTAATGCTGGCATACTAAACAGTTGGGGTTACTTTGTAGATATTACAATAGATTTGGCAATGATAGCAATGCTGTTGGACTTTAAAAGCAGTTATAATTATTATTATTTATTGGCCATTGGGCTGGTTTTGATTGGCCATTGGGCTGGTTTGGATTGGCCATTGGGCTGGTTTGGATTGGCCATTGGGCTGGTTTTGATTGGCCATTGGGCTGGTTTGGATTGGCCATTGGGCTGGTTTGGATTGGCCATTGGGCTGGTTTTGTCACACGGACCTGGCAACCCTAAAGGGAAGGTTCGAGAGCAGACCATTTCATTGGGGGGCCAAGCTGGGGTAGCCTGGTCCTAACCAGACCCTCGTACATTTAATTTGTACAGAGGGCCTGGGATCGCCCCATTGACAAGCGTTAACTTCCTTGAAGGCGGGTCCTCTGTTGAAGTTTGAAACTATTGGATCTGCCCAGAGCCACTCTGATCTGCCATAACCAATCGCAAGCGTTCGTCTTAGCCAACTCCTGCCACAACCGCAGAATAACTTTGCTCGCATCTTTCTCCGCCACCATTACTGAACTACTCAAACTAGCGCACGACATTAACGTCATCGTTGTCAGCCACTCCCTCTGTTTGCTGATTGGACCTACAAAAAATTTGGTTCTGAAAACCAACTTTAGAGCCTAGCTCCCAGTCTCTCACGCACCATCGCTCATAGGAGATTTGGGTCGAGTACAAACGCAGGGGTAGTCTTAAGGCCGTTACACTCTGCCCTTTCGATTGACACCTTGTTTGACCCAATAGGAGCTTCCATGCCCCGTTGACAGCCCTCTAAAGCCAACTAGGTCTGTGCGTCCCACCCCCCCCGCCCCCTCTACACAATTTTTTCAAACTGGCTTCGACTGGCTCTGAAATGAGCTAGTTATCCTTGTAGCTTAGCGGCGATACCCCATTTGCTAGGTGTTGTGGAACCTTCAAAATAAAAGTCAATTGCGCAATATGGTTGACAGAATCAGTGTTCTTTGTGCTTCAATCCTGGGCACTCCAAAGTGTTCATGCTTCAGTTGTGTTTCAGTAATACTAATGAGGGATTTAGCTATTATATATGATAGTTCTAAGTACCACCTTTCATTAGATATAACAACTATGAAAAATAATACCTTTTTATCCTAGGAATTTGACCTTCCAAAAGGCCCTTTTAGAAAACGCCTGGATGTACTCCTATAAAAACATGTGTCAAATATGAATATATTGTGGTATTATGTTTGACTTTTGATTTGAATTGGGTAAGGCTTCAACCTTAGCCTGACGTTGTCATACTCATAATTCTAGTCAGAATATGAGTCTGAGAACTCTCCGTTGCGCTTTGACTACAGGGCGTGTTTCAAACGAGCCTGGAAAACAAATGCCTCTTCGCTCAATTGGATAGACCTACAACCAATCAGAGAAACGTAATATGTTTTTGTTCAAAATGAATTCAACTTAAGCGCTCTTTTGTGACGTGGGTGATTACGTTACTGTTGATCATCTGTCCATCATCGTATAAAGCCCGCCCTGGCAATTTCATTGGTCCACCCAGATCCTGGTTTTATGTAGTTGTTCCCAAATACGAGACCCTCCAGACCCAACTTCCCGACCAAATTTTGTTGTGGGCGGGGAGAATTTGGGCTGGCAGCCAGGCTGCTTCAACCTAAAAGGTTAAACTAACTGTTGCCTTTTAGACAAGATTGTGGCACATTATTGTATTCTGTATTATGACCACTAGGTGGCGACATGGCCCGTAAAAAAGATGCAGAGGACCATCCCTGAAGAGTAATTAGCTACTGGTGCTAAAGTAATTGCCTAATGGCTATTTGCACTCAGTCAGTTAGTCAGTTTGTATCATTATTGTACAATAATTATACAAAATATATATAAAACAATTAACAGTCCTTAAACTGAAAAAAAAATTCAGACCTTTCCAAACTTATTTTTACCAAAAATATTATTTCAGTCTTTCAAACCTTTTTTTTTTTGAATATGTTTTTTCAAACTATCTAAAACTTTCACACGCAGTTAAACAGAGGACTTAAGCAGAGCAGAGTACAATAGAGTACAGTAGAGTTTATTAATGTCCTCATCAATGATGCAAAACATTTTTTTGCAAACTAATTTCTTTTTCAAAAATATTTTTCAAAAATATTTTTTTAACCTTTCAAAACTTTTTTTCGAAACTGCAGGGATTTTGCCCAATTTTTGGTGCATTGTCTAATTCATTTGTTGACGTTACTTTGATTGTATGTCAAACTTGAGAGTTCTGCAAACAGTGTCCAATAGAAAACAGAGTGGTGTGTAAATGCTGTAAGACCCTTACTGAGACGACTGAACCATGTCAAACGTTTATCGCAATTAAACATTACATCAATGTTAGGTAATGTCAGCTGCAAACCACTATTAAACCGCTATATTACACAATGAGATTGTTATGTCAGTGATACGGTAAAAAAAAAAATTGGTCTTCTCTCTTGACCCCTCAGAGTCTTGGTCTTGACTTGGTCTCGATACACTCTGGTCTATAACGATGGATATAACTATTAAAGGAGGTAAAGGACTTGCTAGCTAACCAAATCCTTTTATACACACACAACACAGAGAGAACAGGGACATTTTCCTTGTATTAAGGCACACAAGGTGTAGACAGAATAAACTATTATTACATACAAAATGGACATTACACAGTTCTTCATAAAATATTTTCTTGCATGTCAACACCCAGCTATAGTCAGTAAAGACTCTGGTTGCAATTCATCAAACCAAAATTAACTTTGTACCTCATTGAATATTGCATTTATTTATAGTATCATTCGCCAGTTTTTGTTTTGAAAACAGGTTAAATGCGGTTCTGTACTAAAGTAGTCCTTGAGTCTGTCTCCAGTTCAGAACTGGGTTTAACCTGTGTTCATCTAACTGGCCCCATGGGTTGACCCCTGTTAAGAAAATCCCTCTTTTTCTAATTAAACACACCATCAATTTCATATGAAAGTATTAAAATGTACACATTTGTGAATGAAAGTACAAAAAAAAATTTTTTCTTTATAAAGAAGTAATTCAGACAATACCTTTCACAATTCCTTCAAAGTGCATCTCATGGTACCTGCCTGCACTGTGGTGGTGGTGGGGTCTCTATGGTAACTGGTTTTCAACATCTTCTGATTCTGCAGGACATTGTTTTAGTTCACAGTAAAACTAATATGGGATTGTCGGATGTTGGCTATCATTTGAAAGGAACTGGAATAAATATTGATAGATGTATCAATGGAAGGTGTATGGTCTATAGGGGAGGGTCAGATGGCTGCATGTAAGCTGTATGTTATGCCCTTATTCATAAGAAATGGGGGAGGAACAGAATAGTAGAGATTTGGGTGAAAGCTTCGCCCTCCCCCTGCCCACTCATTGTTCTGAGAATGAGAATCCTGGAGAAGTTCTCAAGCTGTTGGCAAGTTCAGCATTATACCATCGGATTCCCAAAGTGATCTGTTTTGTTACTCTACATTCAGAATGGCAGAATCATCACGAAGAAAGTAGAAAAGATGTGCTCGGGTTGACTTCCTGTCATGGGTACTAGTATGTTATGTTGTCACATGCATTACAAATGCAATGGATTTGCTCTTGTTCCCCCCTCAAGTTGCTAACTTGCCACAGGAAACCAGATTCCTGCCCCTGCCACCACAGGACTGTTGGTTGGGAAGATGTGGATCTTCCCACTTCTCTCCAGTACCACAACAATGAAGCCATTGACTTGGTTGGCAGACCCCCCCAGACCCCCCAGCCCCCACACACCCAGCCCTACAGCCACAGCATTGAACATGCTGCTTGCAAAACAAAATGCTGCTGATTATTAACAAGGACTTCACTGGGGTCTTCCCCTGAGGAATCTGAACCATGCATCGATTATCATGAGCCAGGGGAGAGGAGGTGGGTTGAAGAGTGGGAGGGAGGGAGGGAGGGAGGGAGGGAGGGAGGGAGGGAGGGAGGGAGGGAGGGAGGGAGGGAGGGAGGGAGGGAGGGAGGGAGGGAGGGAGGGAGGGAGGGAGGGAGGGAGGGAGGGAGGGAGGGAGGGAGGGAGGGAGGGAGGGCTCCACCTACTCCCTCACAGTGTTCAGATCACATCCAGTGTTTCTACACATCTAGGAGGATTACAACAAGTGTTTTCCAATTTTTGGGGGCAAAAACATACAAATGAATATATGAATACACACACACATACATACAACTGCAGTAACAAAGAACAGGCTAGCCTCTGTGGTGTTGATGCATGTTAACACCAAGGAGAAGTGCTTCAGGCTGGCCAACACTGGCCCCTCAGTCACACCCACACAGGAAGAGACAGACAGGGGATACATACTGCATAGTATACATACTGCATAGTATACATCTGAGATCAAAATGCAAATAACCTTCTCAAAAAACATACATCGAAACGTTGTCATTTAGAGGTTTTTTTCAACAGCTTTTTTTTTCTGACAGTACCAGGTTGAGAAAGGATTTATAATATTGTCAAAGCAAACTGATTAGTATTCTGTCCGTCCATTGCCTCACATTCAGCTTGTGTGGACGGCTGTCTGTCTCCACAGCAGCGCCTGTCTTCTACACACGTCTGTCTCCACAGAAGCGCCTGTCTTCTACACACGTCTGTCTCCACAGAAGCGCCTGTCTTCTACACACGTCTGTCTCCACAGAAGCGCCTGTCTTCTACACACGTCTGTCTCCACAGCAGCGCTGTCTTCTACACACGTCTGTCTCCACAGCAGCGCTGTCTTCTACACACGTCTGTCTCCACAGCAGCGCTGTCTTCTACACACGTCTGTCTCCACAGCAGCGCTGTCTTCTACACACGTCTGTCTCCACAGCAGCGCTGTCTTCTACACACGTCTGTCTCCACAGCAGCGCTGTCTTCTACACACGTCTGTCTCCACAGCAGCGCTGTCTTCTACACACGTCTGTCTCCACAGCAGCGCTGTCTTCTACACACGTCTGTCTCCACAGCAGCGCTGTCTTCTACACACGTCTGTCTCCACAGCAGCGCTGTCTTCTACACACGTCTGTCTCCACAGCAGCGCTGTCTTCTACACACGTCTGTCTCCACAGCAGCGCTGTCTTCTACACACGTCTGTCTCCACAGCAGCGCCTGTCTTCTACACACGTCTCCCAGAGCGCCCTGGTGTTGGCCGGACAGGCAGCTGTGACACAACAACATGGCTGTGATGCTCCTGAGGAGGAGAGTGAGACAGTCACTGGCCAGAATACTAAATGTGTCTCTGCTATTCAGGGGGTTCTCTCTCACTGAGAAGCCACACGACTTGAGCGTGTTACGTGTTCCATTGGTACTGTTCTATTGGTACTGTTCTATTGGTACTGCTCCATTGGTACTGTTCTATTGGTACTGTTCCATTGGTACTGTTCCATTGGTACTGTTCTATTGGTACTGTTCCATTGGTACTGTTCCATTGGTACTGTTCTATTGGTACTGTTCTATTGGTACTGTTCCATTGGTACTGTTCCATTGGTACTGTTCCATTGGTACTGTTCTATTGGTACTGTTCCATTGGTACTGTTCTATTGGTACTGTTCTATTGGTACTGTTCCATTGGTACTGTTCCATTGGTACTGTTCTATTGGTACTGTTCCATTGGTACGTCGTACAATTTTTAAGGAAGACAAGAGTAGACGGGATGATACAAGGAGACTGATGATAACTGTCCATAAAAAAATATCTTCCCACCAGAAGCATGAATGATAACTTGCAGAGGAAAAACTTCACTGAAAAGATGGAAGAAGATTCTGTACTCATCTGCACAGTCCAGTGTTACTTCTCTAGTTCTCCTGCAGATCCAGCCAGGCTTGTTAACATCGTGTGGATTTGAGAACTTTTCAACTAGTACATTTGTACCTAGTGTTGTTTCAGAGGCTGTGTAAACATATTTTGCCCCACCAAGGCCACCATCTGTCCACGACGAGGCCATACCCCTCATTAACTGGCTCTGACACACACACACACACATCCTGTCTCACTAAAACACACACACACACACACACACACACATACATACATACACACACTCTCTCACATCCCTTACTCTGCCCATCCCACCACCACCTGAGAGACTCCCTCTCTCTCAGGCCTGGCCCCCCCAGGTGTCCGCCAGGCCCAGGTACTCTGGGTTTTCAGCCGTGGGCGTCACAAACCCATTGATGCGTCTGGGCGCCCCTCCCTCCCCTCCGGCCCAGGCTGTGACTGGCAGGTCCAGGTAGTAGCGGTTGTCGAAGGCCGGGGAGGTGGGGAGAGGGACCAGGTACTCTGGGTGCTCCCCACTGTGTCCGGGGGTCAGGCCGTACTCTGGGTTCTTCAGGCCGCTTGGCCTCCTCCTGTCCTGGGGCCTGCGGGGCAGGGTGCTGGGGCGGTCCGGGAGGGCCGGCCGGGGGGGCTGCACCTGCTGGTTTACATACTCTGTTGGGGGGGGGGGGGGGGGGGCAAGGAGGCAGGAGAGTTTGTTGGAGGTTGTATGTGTGTAGCTAGGTGTGTGTACCTAGGTGTGTGTAGCTAGGTGTGTGTACCTAGGTGTGTGTAGCTGGGTGTGTGTACCTAGGTGTGTGTGAGAAAGAGTACCTAGACGGGTGTGTGTGACTGGCTTTCTCACCTGGTGCGGCGTTGCCATGGTGACCGGCTCGCTGGCTCCCGCGGGGTAACGTGTGGTTGTGATGCTGCGGGAGGTGGGCGGGGCCATCCGTCTCCACGCCCCCCTCCTCGCCCCCCTCCTCGCCGCAGGGGAATGTGGGGTCCTTACAGTAGCGCTCCGGGACGGCAGAGGCGTCCTCACAGCTTCCGTCCAGAAACACTGAGTCTGACTGTCCCCCCGCCGACGGGCTCCGGGCCAGCGAGGGGTACGGGGGCGTCCAGGGGCCGTTGCTGCTGCCGCCCCCCAGGGGCAAGGTGGGGTACTGGCTGCGCCCCAGGGTCCCCAGGGAGGAGTACATGCCCTTAGGGCCGGTGGCCATGGGCCCCTCTCCTTCCAGGCTCTGGTCTGCGCTCTGGGAATAGCAAGCACACCAGAACGTTACACTTATTTCAGTCTGCGGGGGTAAGAAAGGCTGGTTTTTGACATGAGAGGAGAGAGCGAGGAGAAAAAGAGGAGAGAAAGAGGAGAGAGGACATAAGAGGAGAGAGAGGAGGACAGAGGAGAGAGGAGAGAGATGAGGACAGAGGAGAGAGGAGAGAGATGAGGACAGAGGAGAGAGGAGAGAGATGAGGACAGAGGACAGAGGAGAGAGATGAGGACAGAGGAGATGAGGACAGAGGAGATGAGGACAGAGGAGAGAGATGAGGACAGAGGAGATGAGGACAGAGGAGATGAGGACAGAGGAGAGAGATGAGGACAGAGGAGAGAAGACATAAGAGGAGAGAGATGAGGACAGAGATGAGGACAGAGGAGAGAGATGAGGACAGAGGAGACAGATGAGGACAGAGGAGACAGACCCTGTGAGAGGGGTGTCTGGAAGGGGCATCTCCCTGCGCTCTGAAGAAGTTGGGCTGCGGCACCAGGTACTCCTCAGCGTCCAGAAGATCCCTCATGTGAGGACCCTCCTCCTCCAGAAGCATCCGGAAGAACTGGCTGTCCACCGGGGAGGACAGGCTCATCTGCTCATCGTTCTGGAGGGGGAGGGAGGGGGAGGGAGACAGGAGGGAGGAGGAGGGAGACAGGAGGGAGACAGGAGGGAGGGGGAGGGAGACAGGAGGGAGGGGGAGGGAGACAGGAGGGAGGGATGAGGGAGACAGGAGGGAGAGAGAGGGAGGGATGAGGGAGACAGGAGGGAGGGATGAGGGAGACAGGAGGGAGGGGGAGGGAGGGATGAGGGAGGGAGACAGGAGGGAGACAGGAGGGAGGGATGAGGGAGACAGGAGGGAGGGGGAGGGAGACAGGAGGGAGGGATGAGGGAGACAGGAGGGAGGGGGAGGGAGGGGGAGGGATGAGGGAGACAGGAGGGAGGGATGAGGGAGACAGGAGGGAGGGGGAGGGAGACAGGAGGGAGGGGGAGGGAGACAGGAGGGAGACAGGAGGGAGGGATGAGGGAGACAGGAGGGAGGGAGAGGGAGGGATGAGGGAGACAGGAGGGAGGGGGAGGGAGGGGGAGGGAGGGATGAGGGAGGGAGGGAGGGGGAGGGAGGGGGAGGGAGGGATGAGGGAGGGAGACAGGAGGGAGACAGGAGGGAGACAGGAGGGAGACAGGAGGGAGGGGGAGGGAGGGGGAGGGAGACAGGAGGGAGGGATGAGGGAGACAGGAGGGAGGGGGAGGGAGGGGGAGGGAGGGATGAGGGAGACAGGAGGGAGGGGGAGGGAGACAGGAGGGAGGGGGAGGGAGACAGGAGGGAGAGAGGAGGGAGGGGGAGAGAGACAGGAGGGAGAGAGGAGGGAGGGGGAGAGAGACAGGAGGGAGGGGGAGGGAGACAGGAGGGAGGGGGAGAGAGACAGGAGGGAGGGATGAAGGAGACAGGAGGGAGGGGGAGGGAGACAGGAGGGAGACAGGAGGGAGGGGGAGGGAGGGGGAGGGAGGGGGAGGGAGACAGGAGGGAGGGGGAGGGAGACAGGAGGGAGAGAGGAAGGAGAGAGGAGGGAGAGAGGAGGGAGAGGGGAGGGAGACAGGAGGGAGGGGGAGGGAGACAGGAGGGAGGGGGAGGGAGGGTGAGAGAGGGATGAGGGAGAGAGGAGTGAGGGAATAAAGGAGGGACATCTTTCTTATATCGACCTAGGTTTGTCACACACACAGACACACAGAGACACACACAGACACACACAGACACACAGAGACACACAGAGACACACAGAGACACACAGAGACACACAGAGACACAGAGACACACACAGACACACACAGACACACAGAGACACACACAGACACACAGAGACACACAGAGACACACAGAGACAGACACACAGAGACACACAGAGACACACAGAGACACACAGAAACACACAGAGACACACAGAGACACAGAGACACACAGAGACACACAGAGACACACAGAGACACACAGAGACACACAGAGACACAGAGACACAGAGACACACACACAGACACACAGAGACACACAGAGACACAGAGACACACAGAGACACACAGAGACACACAGACACAGAGACACACAGAGACACAGAGACACACACACAGACACACAGAGACACACACCTGGATGACCACGTAGCGGGAGGCGTCACGGGCCATGGCGCTGAACTCTGACACCAGAAGCCTGAACCTCGGCCTGCTGTCTGGCTCAATCATCCAGCCTGCCGAATCACAACAAGTAACCATGACAACACGTAACCATGACAACCCGTAACCATCACAGCCATCCAGTTGTCCTCCAGCAGCAGTGTGGCACTCACACTTGACCATGATCATGTAGACGTCGATGGTGCAGACGAGCGGCTGCGGCAGGCGGTCTCCTCGCTCCAGCAGCTCAGGGATGTCCCTCGCCGGGATCTGGTCGTACGGCTTGGCCCCAAACGTCATCAGCTCCCACACCGTCACCCCTGGAGACGCAGGCGGACGCAGTCACACACACCGGTACACACCCCTACACACCCCATACACACACCTGCACACACTCATACACACCCGCACACACTCATACACTCTTAGACACAAAAACATCTTACACACTTGCACACCCTTAAACAGTCTTAAACATGTGTACACACAGTCAGAGACTGGCAGACCTACAGGTCACTCTGCCAGACCTAGTTAAACAGGTGAGCGTTGCTACTGACCATAGCCTTCTTCCTGTCTCCGTGATAGGCTAACTACAAACTTCCTGTTGGTTACTGCAATACCCTGGAGAGCTTGGGGTCCAGAGGCCCAGATGGCTGAGCTTGGATCTTTCACACTCAGGTTGTCAGTTTGAATCCCATTCGGAATAAATAGGCTACAATATACAATCACAGAATCCCACAGATCACTCTGGCAGACCAGGTTAAACAGGTGAGCGTTGCTACTGACCATAGCTCCAAACGTCACTCTGGCACACCAGGTTAAACAGGTGAGCGTTGCTACTGACCATAGCTCCAAACGTCACTCTGGCAGACCAGGTTAAACAGGTGAGCGTTGCTACTGACCATAGCTCCAAACGTCACTCTGGCAGACCAGGTTAAACAGGTGAGCGTTGCTACTGACCATAGCTCCACACGTCACTCTGGCAGACCAGGTTAAACAGGTGAGCGTTGCTACTGACCATAGCTCCACACGTCACTCTGGCAGACCAGGTTAAACAGGTGAGCGTTGCTACTGACCATAGCTCCAAACGTCACTCTGGCACACCAGGTTAAACAGGTGAGCGTTGCTACTGACCATAGCTCCAAACGTCACTCTGGCAGACCAGGTTAAACAGGTGAGCGTTGCTACTGACCATAGCTCCAAACGTCACTCTGGCAGACCAGGTTAAACAGGTGAGCGTTGCTACTGACCATAGCTCCACACGTCACTCTGGCAGACCAGGTTAAACAGGTGAGCGTTGCTACTGACCATAGCTCCACACGTCACTCTGGCAGACCAGGTTAAACAGGTGAGCGTTGCTACTGACCATAGCTCCACACGTCACTCTGGCAGACCAGGTTAAACAGGTGAGCGTTGCTACTGACCATAGCTCCAAACGTCACTCTGGTGGGTAAACCTTCTGTGGAGGATGGACTCCAGCGCCATCCACTTGATGGGGACCTGAGAGGGCAGAGACAGCAGCTTACACTCCCTGCACACTTACACACACAGTCCGACATCAGACATGTCTCTCTGCCACACACACAGGGGAGGGGGAGGGGTCGTACTTTGCCCCCGTCGGCGTGGTACTCGGTCTCGTCTACGTCCAGCAGGCGGGCCAGACCGAAGTCTGTGATCTTCACATGGTTCTGGTTCTTCACCAGGACGTTCCGCGCTGCCAGGTCCCGGTGCACCAAACGGACGTCCTCTAAGTAGCTCATCCCCTACACACACACACAGATATACACACACACACATACAGACAGACACACACACACAGACAGACAGACGATGTACTAAAATGGCTTTGTGAGCAGTTTTGAAACCACAGTAACAGCAGCAGCAGTGTCTAGATGGCCTCTCTCCTCCCCGGTCTCACCTTGGCGATCTGGACGCACCAGTTGAGGAGGCACTGGGAGCCGATGCGCTCCTGGTTCTCCCTGACATAGTCCAGCAGGCAGCCGTAGGGCATCAGCTGGGTGACCAGCTGCACCGTGGAGGTCAGGCAGATCCCCAGCAGACGACACACGTACGGGCTGGCCACGCCCGCCATCACATACGCCTCCTGTGAGTGAGTGTGGGGGTGTGTGGAGGTGTATGTGTGTGTGCGTTTGAGGCAGCGTGTGTGTGTGTGTGTGTGTGTGAGAGACAGCGTTTGTGTGAGGCAGTATGTACAAGACAAAAGAAAACGTCAGGTTGACCTCATTCTGTCTGCTGTCTGGAACGTGACCTGCCTGACCCTGACCCCTGAACCCTGACCCTAACCCCTGAACCCTGAACCCCTAACCCCTGAACCCTGACCCCTGAACCCTGACCCCTAACCCCTGACCCCTAACCCCTGAACCCTAACCCCTGAACCCTGACCCCTAACCCCTGAACCCTGACCCCTAACCCCTGAACCCTGAACCATGACCCCTAACCCCTAACCCCTGAACCCTGACCCCTAACCCCTGAACCCTGACCCCTAACCCCTGAACCCTAACCCCTGAACCCTAACCCCTGAACCCTAACCCCTGAACCCTGACCCCTAACCCCTGAACCCTGACCCCTAACCCCTGAACCCTGACCCTTACATTCGGGGACTGGAGGTCCAGGATCACTTATGAGGAGTGTACATGCTCTCACACACACACACATACTCACATCCAGGATCTCCTTGTTGGCTTTAGGAGAAGTGTTCTCACGCAAAACCTTGATGGCCACCGGGATCTTCACACTCTCCCCATCAGGAGCCCACACCCCCTGTAATCACGGCAACGCTCGGGGTCAGCACTAGCACCACTAGCATAGTTAGCATCATTAGCAGCACTAGCACCACTAGCATCATTAGCAGCACTAGAATCATTAGCAGCACTAGCATCATTAGCATTTTTAGCAGCACTAGCAGCATTAGCAGCAGACCTTGTAGACGGTCCCAAAGGCCCCGGACCCGAGCACTCTCAGCTTCTTCAGCTCGGTCTCCTTCAGGATCCTCATCTGGGCCTGGTTGGGCACGGCGCCGCTGGGAGTTAGAGGCTCCACCAGCTGCACACACACACACCAGTGGGAGGGCCCCTCCGTCAGAACT
>NC_140373.1:607500-782500 GCF_054491055.1 Hypomesus nipponensis | reverse complement strand
CACACACAAATGCGCGCTTCAGATGGTGTGTGTGTGAGCTAGTGAGTGTGTGCATGTGAATGTGTGTGATTTAGTGAGAGTGTGTGTGTTTACTGATTAGAAGGTGTTCTTCTTTTCCAGTCGCGAGAGATCAAGAACAGATGAGAGTATTTGTGTACTGTAATATCTGTATAGGGTGTGTTTGAGTGACTGTGTTTGAGTGACTGTGTGTGTGTGTATGTGTGTGTGTGTCCCACCAGACAGTCTGAGTCTTTGGGCCCAGTGCATCCTGCAGCACACTCCTTGTGGCAGCAGTCGTTGGAGTGGGACCCCTTACACCTCAGACACCCTGACGTACACACGATACTGGTCACTGAGGACAGAGGCAGGCAACTTGTTTAACTACCCTTGTGAAAACTTGACAAACTTGACCTTAAATTCAAAGGGTTAAGGTATAAGGCATTAGTTTTAGAATGTGAGTGTGTGTGTGTGTGTGTGAGAGTGTGTGTGTGTGTGTGTGTGTGTGTGTGTGTGTGAGTGTGTGTGTGTGTGTGTGTGTGTGTGTGTGTGAGTGTGTGTGTGTGTACCTACAGGTCTGACAGTCCTGGGGCGTCTCTCCCCAGCATCCTCGGTCCCCGCAGGAACACTTGGGACCTGGAACACACTCAGTGTCAGCTCCCAGCACTCTGTATATACGTGTGTGTGTGTGTGTGTGTGTGTGTGAGAGAGAGAGAGAGAGAGAGAGAGAGAGAGAGAGAGAGAGAGAGAGAGCCTCACAGCCAGGAGCCTGCGGCTGCAGTCTGAGCTCTGCGGCACGTGTGTTCTTCTCGTCCAGTATGTCTCTCCACACCATGTTCTGGGGATCAGGGAAGCACAGCTGGGGGTTCCCCCAAATATACACCCCTCCCAGCAGCAGTTCTACCGGGGGGGGGGAGGAGGGGAGGAGGGGAGGAGGAAAAGAGGGGGACAAAATACTTGTAAAAACTCTATAAAGTCACAGTTCAGGTTAAAATCTACACAACAGTACAGTACAGAAAAAAATCTGTCTCATCAAACCAAGCATACCCTAACCCTAACCAAGCATATCCTAACCAAGCATACCCTAACCAAGCATACCCTAACCCTAACCAAGCATACCCTAACCAAGCATACCCTAACCCTAACCAAGAATACCCTAACCCTAACCCTGAGCCCCTCTGCATCCTCCCCCAGAGCCCCCCTCTCTCACCTGTCAGGCTGCGGAGGCGCAGGGTCCTAAGCCCCGCCCCTGCGGCCGCGTTGTCCACCACGGCGAGGGCGTAGGAGTTATTGAACAGCTGGCTGCCCCTGATGATGCACAGGCTGTCCAAGGGGATCAAGGCCACTGACACATGAGCCACCAGCACATACCCCTGCACCTCCACGATGCCCTGGGGGGAGGGAGTAAGGCGGAGACCAGATCCACATCAGTGTGGGAAGATGATGATGCACATAGATAACACTCACACTCACACACACACACACACACACACACACACACAGACACACACACAGCTGACCTGCAGAAAGGAGAGGTCTGGCTGGCCATGCAGGTGTGTGATCTCCAGGTTGCCGTGGACGACCTGGCAGCCAGAGTAGAGCAGCTTCAGGGTCTTGTAGTGGTTCTGCTCACTGGAGGGCAGGGCCAGCTTCATGTCAGTCCCTAGACACACTAGAGAAACACACACACACAGAGGTATGCATGTTACGATACAGTATGGGACTGCAGTCTCATGTCTTGTGAAGACATACTGCTTCTTCCTGGAACATCCTAAAACTACTGATCACCAACCACCCTCCCACTCCCCCTCCACATCTCCCCCCCACCCTCTCTCCCCTCCTCCTCCTCATCTACCCCTATCACATCTACCCCCCACCCTCTCTCCCCTCCTCCACTCCCCCTATCTCTCTCCTCCCACCCACCCTCCCTCCCTCTCTCCCCTCCTCTGCTATCGCTCTCTGCTCCCTCTCAAACACAGAGGACACTTGTGGTCTTGATCTTGTGCTTCAGCACACCAACATGGACTCTTGACAATCAAATGTCTTAAATACATATTAGTATGTGTGCTACTTCAATAGCTGTCGATACAATACAGTACTTTGTAGCTGGCTTTATAGTGGATACAGAAACATTATAAGAAGTAACAATTAAATTAAGATAGGATTTATAGAGGGTACACATTCCTAATGGACACACATCTGTCTGTGACTGTGATTGGTCTGCTCGGCCCATGTGACCTTGTGCGTTGGATCAAATATCCAATCAAACCGCTTCTTACTGTCTATACTTATATTAGGAAGTGGAATGGTATGGTCAGGGTTAGGGTTACACACACATTCTCTTTCACACACACTCACACTTTGATGCATTCTTAGGCAGAATAAACAGATTAAAACCAAACAGAATGCTGACCCACAGTAGAGAGAGCTAGTAAGCGAGCGAAACAGAGCGAGAGTGAGTGTTTGTTTAGAAAGAGTGTGTTTAGTTCATTACACATAGCATTGGCCTTGTCTGTCAGCCTTTCGATTTTCGACAGGGCCGAAAATACTCCCCCTCCCCCACCCTCCCCCCGGCCCCTCTCTCCTGCTCTCGATCTCTCATTCTCTCCTAACCCCTTCATGGTCACTCACATCCTCCCTCTCACACTCGGTCTCTCCTTTCTTCCTACCTCCTTCATGTCTCTCTCTCTCTGGCTGATAAGTACCCTATCAAACACGTGTTACTGCCTCACAAGGCACACTCTCACACACCCACAGTTACACCAAAACATAAAGACACACATACCCCGACACACCCTGAACACATCCAAGCACACACACCCACACCTACCACACACCCAAACAATACACACACCGAACACAGCAGTGTGCTATAATGCTCACTAACACTGGCTCACAACTTTCTGTATACTTGTATCCTAGCAACATGACTTTCCACTCACCAGACTATCCTCACAAACACAGGAGGAGAACAGGAGGAGAACAGGAGGAGAACAGGAGGAGAACAGGAGGAGAACAGGAGAACAGGAGGAGAACAGGAGGAGAACAGGAGGAGAACAGGAGGAGAACAGGAGGAGAACAGGAGGAGAACAGGAGGAGAACAGGAGGGGAACAGGAGGAGAACAGGAGGAGAACAGGAGGAGAACAGGAGAACAGGGGGGAACAGGAGAACAGGAGAACAGGAGGAGAACAGGAGGAGAACAGGAGGAGAACAGGAGGAGAACAGGAGGAGAACAGGAGGAGAACAGGAGAACAGGGGGGGAACAGGAGAACAGGAGAACAGGAGGAGAACAGGAGGAGAACAGGAGGAGAACAGGAGAACAAAAGAACAGGAGGAGAACAGGAGGAGAACAGGAGGAGAACAGGAGGAGAACAGGAGGGGAACAGGAGGAGAGTCACTGGGACAGTAAAATATGCATCCAGATTAAACACAAGACTCAGAATCCATCTGCCCCTCCAAGCACAACGGCAGTAACTGCTCGTTGCGTGGCAGCAAAAACATGCTAAAAAACGCTTTAAAGTGTTTCATGTCGGTTGAACTGATCAGACCTCATTTTCAATCAAACACAACTGAGACGTGAGACACGTCAAAGCAGGTTTTCACCCTCTGCTCTGACCTGCTGGTCTGTGGCTGCCTTCACTCTGCTCTGACCTGCTGGTCTGTGGCTGCCTTCACTCTGCTCTGACCTGCTGGTCTGTGGCTGCCTTCACTCTGCTCTGACCTGCTGGTCTGTGGCTGCCTTCACTCTGCTCTGACCTGCTGGTCTGTGGCTGCCTTCACTCTGCTCTGACCTGCTGGTCTGTGGCTGCCTTCACTCTGCTCTGACCTGCTGGTCTGTGGCTGCCTTCCTAAGAGGACAGTCTGACAGGATCTTGTCTGTGTAGCGTGGATGGGCAGGCTGTGTTTGCGAAAAATATGAAACAAAACAGCTATTCAGCATCACCCACAACACAGCGTGGTCATACAGGAGTCATGAGACAGTCTGATCCCAACACAAACTCATCAAACCTGTAGATTCAGTTTGATTCGCTGAAGAAAATATTTTGATTTCCTGTCAATGAAATCAAAGCGTTTGTGTTTGCTCTCCCTGCTGGGTGTCAGAGATGATGTAATGAGTCTCCAGATCTGAGTGACACGGTCAGCAGGCTGAGGTCATGTGACCATGACACGGTCAGCAGGCTGGGTGAGGTCACGTGACCATGACACGGTCAGCAGGCTGAGGTCATGTGACCATGACACGGTCAGCAGGCTGAGGTCATGTGACCATGACACGGTCAGCAGGCTGGTTGAGGTCATGTGACCATGACACGGTCAGCAGGCTGAGGTCATGTGACCATGACACGGTCAGCAGGCTGGGTGAGGTCACGTGACCATGACACGGTCAGCAGGCTGGGTGAGGTCACGTGACCATGACACGGTCAGCAGGCTGGGTGAGGTCACGTGACCATGACACGGTCAGAAGGTTGGGTGAGGTCATGTGACCATGACACGGTCAGCAGGCTGTTTGAGGTCACGTGACCATGACACGGTCAGCAGGCTGGGTGAGGTCACGTGACCATGACACGGTCAGCAGGCTGGTTGAGGTCACGTGACCATGACACGGTCAGCAGGCTGAGGTCATGTGACCATGACACGGTCAGCAGGCTGAGGTCATGTGACCATGACACGGTCAGAAGGTTGGGTGAGGTCATGTGACCATGACGCGGTCAGAAGGTTGGGTGAGGTCATGTGACCATGATGCGGTCAGAAGGTTGGGTGAGGTCATGTGACCATGACACGGTCAGCAGGCTGGGTGAGGTCATGTGACCATGACACGGTCAGCAGGCTGGTTGAGGTCATGTGACCATGACACGGTCAGCAGGCTGGGTGAGGTCATGTGACCATGACACGGTCAGAAGGTTGGGTGAGGTCATGTGACCATGATGCGGTCAGAAGGTTGGATGAGGTCATGTGACCATGACGCGGTCAGCAGGCTGGTTGAGGTCACGTGACCATGACACGGTCAGAAGGTTGGGTGAGGTCATGTGACCATGACACGGTCAGAAGGTTGGGTGAGGTCATGTGACCATGATGCGGTCAGAAGGTTGGGTGAGGTCATGTGACCATGATGCGGTCAGAAGGTTGGGTGAGGTCATGTGACCATGATGCGGTCAGAAGGTTGGGTGAGGTCATGTGACCATGACGCAGTCATCAGGCTGGGTGAGGTCATGTGACCATGATGCGGTCAGAAGGTTGGGTGAGGTCATGTGACCATGATGCGGTCAGAAGGTTGGGTGAGGTCATGTGACCATGACGCAGTCATCAGGCTGGGTGAGGTCATGTGACCATGACACGGTCATCAGGCTGGTTGAGGTCATGTGACCATGACACAGTCATCAGGCTGGGTGAGGTCATGTGACCATGACACGTGGCGTCTCCAGGAGAACACACCTACGTGTGGAAACCTGCTCGTTTACTCAGGGTGTGTGTGTGTACGCTCCGAATGTGTGCCTGTTTATGATGTGTTTGTGTGTGTGTATGTGCAGTACAGTGCCTCTGTGAGTGTGTGTGTACAGCACAATGACTGAGAGGGGCAGAGCAAGTGTGTGTGTTCTAGTGTACTTGTGTTTGTGTGTGTCTGTGGTTGTCTGGGAAACCAGTCAGAAGTCTCCACAGCAACACTCGTCCCTGTGCAGGTCTCACGTCGTCTCTTCCTGCTTCCTGCTCTAAGAACAACTGGTGTTGCTCAACCGTCTGGAAGAACAGGATCTACAGCAGAAGTTCTTCCTCATGTACACACAAACACACATACATGCACACATACACAGCCCTCTGCTGACTGAAGGTTGCCGTAGAGACCACAGAGTGTGTGTTCCACTTAAAATAAGAACAGCACTGATATCCAAGCTCAGACACTGACCTTTGGAGTGGCCCTGGTTCCACAGCCAGGGTGTGTGTGTGCGCGTGTCTCTGTGTGCATGTGTGAGTGTGTGTGCATGCACTTGTGTGCACAGGTGTGCATTTTTGTGTGAGTGTGTGTGTGTGTGATTACTTCTCCATCAGTGTGTGTAGAAATCATCATCACATAGCGTGAGACAGAGGTGACGAGGTGAGTGTGTGTTGCCCAGAACCTGTACATGCAAAGCAGACTAACCTGCTCAGACAACAATGAAGCTTTAGCTGGAACTCATGTCACCTGTTTCATAGTAATTACGTTTGAGTGTGTGTGTGTGTGTGTGTGTGTACATATGCAAGCTTTTAAACAAAAACACGTAGCACAATCAGGACCGTTCCTCACCAAACCCAAACACAATGGTCAGTCTACAAGATCCCGTCTCCAACACATTTATATTTAACACCTCCACCTCTGCCTCCGCCTTCCCCGGCTTCACCTTCTGACCCCTGATGGATGACTACAACACTGGGATGATTACAACACTGGGATGATTACAATGTTGGATGACTGTAGTTTTTTTTGTGAAAGCTTTCTGCATGTAGTGTTTCTGTGTGATAGCGTACTGCATGTAGTGTTTCTGTGTGATAGCGTACTGCATGTAGTGTTTCTGTGTATAAGCGTACTGCATGTAGTGTTTCTGTGTGATAGCGTACTGCATGTAGTGTTTCTGTGTGAAAGCTTTCTGCATGTAGTGTTTCTGTGTAAAAGCTTTCTGCATGTAGTGTTTCTGTGTGAAAGCTTTCTGCATGTAGTGTTTCTGTGTAAAAGCTTTCTGCATGTAGTGTTTCTGTGTAAAAGCGTACTGCTTGTAGTGTTTCTGTGTGATAGCGTACTGCTTGTAGTGTTTCTGTGTGATAGCGTACTGCATGTAGTGTTTCTGTGTGATAGCGTACTGCTTGTAGTGTTTCTGTGTGATAGCGTACTGCACGGTTCCAGGGAAAATCAGTAAGTGTTTTTATTGACCTGTGATAAATGTTTTTATTGATCTGTGCATGCATTTAGCCAGGAGGGGAGAGCGACAGGCCTCTCCTGTTCCTGTTCCACAGCGTCATGTATGAAGTCTGAAACACTATAAAATCGGCTCTGTGTCTGTTTTGCAGTGACCTCAATAGTGTACAAAAAAATAGCTTTCCAGAGTAGGGTTCGGCCCACCTGTGCTTTCAGTAGGCTACTTTGCTCTGCCTGAAAGGCAGTATCACTCTCGGTTACTTCTGCACCATGGTGGCACGAGCTGGACAGAGAACAATATCCTCTTTAGGCCAAGGAGTGAATGATTGACCTCGTCATGAGTGCTTGACCAAGCACAATGCGCTGCCTGTTTTCTGTTGATTTGTTTTTGTTTACCTCGTTCTGTCCTCTCCGCTGATCACTGTGGTCACAAAGCAGAAGAGCCGGTTTCAGAACGGCTTGGCGCACCTGTTCTACACTCATTTAGCTCTTCTTAGTGTGATAACATCTAAGTGCAGTGCATAAGTGCAGTTGCAACACAACGTTTTGAAAACAGCCAATTTGGTTATTTTCCCGCTTCAGACGGACCTGTGTTTTTAATTCTATTATAATCAATATCCCAGTGGTCCATGCTAAACCCCGGCCGTGACCTGCAGTGTACGCGAGGGGGTGGCAGGGAGAGCAGATTGGAATGCATTCTACTCTATTGTCGTAACACGAACACATACTCTCTGAGCCAAGTTGAACTCCAAAACAATTTCAACCATTTGTGCGTTGTATTATTTCAGCGTGTTGGATCGCATGAAGATTGGCATGTCTATATTATTTAACCTAGTAGGACAGCGGGGAAGTCACCCACCTTCTCTGCTCAAAGCGCCCGACACTCCAAGTAGCAGTACCCGGAGATACAGAAAACTTCTCGCCGCTTCCATCGATACCGACCACCGCTAGTCCATAGTCCCCAAAAGATATGCTGTATTCCGCGACAAACGAGCGCCAAAAAGTCCTATATTCCTCCGGGTGGGTTTTGACACGTTAGGAGTTGTTTTTCCAATCCCAGTAACTTCCTCCCCGGAATTCCGTGCCTCTGGCGCGTCGGTTAGTAGTAAAGCGTGACAGGAGCAGGCGCGCTCCCGTGCAGGCCAGAGCGGGGAGTGGCAGAGAGAAGGCGGGCTGACTCTTCGCCCAGAGTCAAAAAGTCATTGAATCAGGAGAGAGCGGAGAAGGCAGAGCTCTTGTCCTATCAGTGTTCTGCAACTGACGGTACTATTCCTTCTTGCGTTAAAGCTGTCACTTGTTACTCCTAAATTCACCTCCCTGATGTAGAATCCTGAAGTGTCTTTTGGGTGTGCTTAAACTTAAAAGCTGTGTAGGCCTACTTACTGTAAGTCGCTCTGGATAAGAGCGTCTGCTGAAAAATGACTAAATGTGTAATGCTCCAATTAACAGACTTCTAGAATCTGTGAAATAAAATGTAGTAATTATCTATCTATGTGAAACACAGCCTACATTGTAACCTATATTCTAAAATTCCACCAGACTACTAATGTGTAATAAACGAAACTATTTATTCCTCCAGGGACTCAGACTGTCCTCTGTGTGCTACAGGGAGGTTCGGCAGAAGAATGAGTTCTTTTCATGAACGTCCATCAATCTCCGTCTGCCGCTGCGCGGGTCTCACACACTGGCGGTCAACCACACAACCACACAAACCCCGGCACGGGCTCTGATTCTGCCTCACGGCGAAGTCCGTCCTGATCGCGACCAACGAGTCCATACAGTTTCACTTAATGGAAGCAAATCAGTGACATGTTTTGAATGTCATTAAGGCATTTAATATTGAAATGTATGGGCTACAACACCGAATTCTAATATGAATATATTTCAATGTAAAATAAAATTCAGGTTGCTCCCCAAAAATTGGCAATGGGGCTAACGTTATTTCATGTTCCTGACTGTGTTTCATTCAAATAAATAACCCGTGTTGTCATTTAAATCTACAGTTCAAGATGCATGCTTGTCCAGATCTTTTTCAGCAAGATAGCTAGAGCCAACTAGCCTGGCTGCCAGCCCAATTTATCCCCGCCCACAAAAAAAATTGGTCGGGAAGTTGGGTCCGGAGTAGCCTTGCTCTGCCCTCCTACGTACTTCCGCTCAATTTGGATTTCGCTTTAGTAGTAAAAGGTCTGGGAACTAGGCTCTGAAGTTGGTTTCTAGAAACAAATTTTTTGTAGGTCCAATCAGCGAAAAGAAGGAGTGGTTGAGAACGATGACGTTAATGTCGTGCACTAGTTTGAGTAGTTCAGTAATGGCGGCGGAGAAAGATGCGAGCAAAACTATTCTGCGGTTGTTGCAGCAACGCTGCCGAATTTCCATAAGGTAAAGCCAGAGCAAGAACATTCCTTGCTGAGTTTTGTTGGTGGCCATGATGTTGTGGACCTCCTCCCCACGGGATTCGGGAAAAGTTTGATTTTCCAGCTACGGCAGCTAGCTCTGTTACAGTAGTGGTGAAGGAGTTGGCTAAGGCGAACGCTTGCAATTGGTTATGGCAAATCAGAGTGGCTCTGGGCGGATCCAATAGTTTTAAACTTCAACAGAGGACCCGCCTTAACGTTTGTCAATGGAGAGATCCCATACCCTCTGTACAAATGCAATGTACGAGGGACTGGTTAGGACCAGGCTAGGTCCGGAGGGGCTCGATTGTGGAAAGACTAGCCGAACAGGAGCTGTTTGGACCAATTAAATTGTCAGGGCGGGCTTTATAGGATGATGGACATATGATCAACAGTAACGTAATCAACAACGTCACCAAACAGCGCTTGCGGTGAATTCGTTTTCAACAAAGAACATATTACGTTGCTCTGATTGGTTGTAGGTCTATCCAATTGAGCGAAGAGGCATTTGTTTTACGAGCGTGGTTGACACACGCCCCAAAGTCACAGCCCAACGGAGAGTTTTCAGACTCATATTCTGACGAGAATTATGAGTATGACAACGTCAGGCTAAGAGGCAACTGAAGCTGAGTTGAATCAGATAGTTTGTTTACTCTGCTGTAGTGCTAACGTTACCCACCTAAGGAGATCCTGTTTGCTTCAACAACAGAAGTGGAAACAACTAACGTAATCATTTCAAATGATATCTAGTTCATTGTTGAAAACAGTGTTGTGTAGACACAATAGATGCATTTGTACATTTTTATATCAAGTCTCCACCTTCGTTTTTTCAGTGAGTGCTGTTGGCCGTGTAGCGTCTTTGCTCCGCAGCTTCACTCGTTGTAAACCAACCAATCAGCACGCAGCTCATCTAAATATTCATGAAATATTACCCATAAAATGAGAAAACCTACCGTTTTTTCCAGGACAATTTCACAGGAAGCATCAGAGGACAGTATAGAACAGCACCCAGGCCATTTTCAGCCCAACCAATGTTACATACCCTATTCGGAGACCTTAAGGAACAGAGTAAAATGACCCCTTTAAGGCTCCAATTTTTTTAGGTCGAAATCTTTCGGCTCGAATTTGATAGGCTCTAATTTTTTAGGCTTGAATTTTTTGGGCTTGAATTTTTTAAGCTCAAAGTTGAGCAACCTGAATTTTATTATACATAATGAGAATTTGTTCTTGTCTTGTTTAAATTTCAATATTAAGTATTCAATGCCTTTTAAAATTCAAACATGATGTCACGGATTTGCTTCCATACAAGTGGAGTGTGAGTCTGTAAGCTGTGTATCGCAACAGACTAAAGGTACTGACAGCTACACATTTTAGCACCCCCACACACACAAAACGTTCACAAATTGTCGTATCAACCAAGATCACATTTTATTGGTTAAATTCTTAAAGCTTTATTACAATAACAAATCCAGGAGGGTGTGAGGGGAATGCATTCGGAGCACGGTGGTGATGCGCAGGGCGGCAGGCAGGGGGCAGTAGTGAGTCAAACGGCAGCTGAGCGCCGCTTTAGACGGGTTTGACAGTGGTTCCCATGGTTACAGTAAAATATTAATGGGATCTTAACCTCCCGCTCTTTTAAAGCCATCAGAGTTTCCAACGGTTGTCGACAGGTGAATCACCTGGGATGTTACGGTCAAATAAGAGTTAACCGTAAATTCTCCAGAGCAGTTTACGTCTAGCTATGGTTCACACCAACATCAGAAGGGGGAGATTTTCATACTGGGTCCTGAACATTGTAGCATGCGTGAAGGTAAACAATATCAAATAATAGCATTTAGAAGGAGTCTGTGGTTCTTAATCCAATAAAGGTGTTGCCTCTGACACTGTTTCTGGTTGTTCGAGTCCCCCTCCCCCAACATCCCTCCCTCCCGGGCTCTCAGTGGAGCTAAATTTACCCATGGTCATAAAGTACCCCCCCACCTCCTCTCTCTCTCTCTTTCTCTCTCTCTCGCTGTCTCTCACTCACACACACACACACACCATGCTTCCATAAAGTACCCCCCCACCTCCTCTCTCTCTCGCTGTCTCTCTCACACACACACACACACACACACCCCAATGCTTCCATAAAGTACCCCCCCCCACCTTCTCTCTCTCACACACACACGTGTATATAGCTCTGATGCATCTGGGGGGTCATACTACAGGGTAAAGCTAAATCTGTCTCTCTCGTGCACCCCCCCCCCCCCCCCCACACACACACACACACACGTTAAGTCAGTTCATGATGGTCATCGCAAAAGCAAAACCTTGAACGGAGGCATCTCACACACACTGTCTTGTGCTTCAACACAAGATCTACACGTGCACATGAGTCAAAGTGCACGTGGGGCAGCTGAACACACAGACCTCACAAACACACAGACCTCACAAACACACAGACCTCACAAACACAGCCAAAACTCTCCACATGACAAACCCTTAAGACAGAAAGAGTCAAAAGTTAAAAATGGTAAAGAATGTATCCTGTACAAGTAGGTAGGCACACACACAGAAACACACAGCAGAACAGTAGGCAGGTGAACATGAGAACAGCACTGGAGACAAGGACACGCGCGCACAAACACTCACTATGTCAGTCTCCGAAGCTCTTCTATTGTGAGTACAGTAAACCTTCAGCCATCTCCTCTACACAGCATACTGCTCCCTCCCTCCCTCCCTCCCTCCCTCCCTCCCTCCCTCCCTCCCTCCCTCCCTCCCTCCCTCCCTCCCTCCCTCCCTCCCTCCCTCCCTCCCTCCCTCCAAAGGCAATCCAGGTGAACAAAGATCACTTCCAAAATATGATTGTTCAAATATTTCACTCGTTACAACTAATCAATCCAAGTTAATAAAAATAGTAATAAAAAAAAAAAAGCTACATTTAACTAAATAAAGCACAAAGTGGTCATCGAGAATGAATATCAAAGAACCCAAGGCAAAATACAACTAAATAATAATCTTTTAAAAACGTGAACAAACATAAAAAAGAAGCAGTGATGGAAATAGACACGGTGAACTAAAGGCGCAATGGTGATTCGAGAACCACAAGCAGGGTCTCACTCTAGGATCCCAACAGCAGAGAACGTGAGGGGGTGGCGCCGCCATGTGGTGGATGTTGGGAACTACGGCTTGTGTAAATCATAGCATGCTTGTCTTCCTGGAGGTGAAGGCAGGTGAGTATGTGATGACTCCAATTCTCCAGGCTAAGTGGATCATGGTGAAGAGCCCAATCACTGTCAACAGTTAGACTAGATCGGGGAGTTAAATTAGATTAGATATGTGTAGTACAACCACTGTTGGTTAGCTGTGCAAATTGGGTGTCATATTGTGTTAAAGAACACTGTTCTCTGGTCCACTTTCCAGTGAGGGCTATGCTAACTCAAGTCAAAGGCAAAGCTTAGTGAATGCAAAAAAATTAAAACAAAATAAACACCAAACTCACTGGAAACCTTACAAATCACAGAGACAATTCTCTCAACCAACTGGCAAAATCCAAAACAAAAATAAATCAAGTGTAAACAAAGTTGATTTTGGTGGAATTCAAACTGATGAACACAGGTGTCATGCAGGTCGCCATGGAGACTGTGCCCCCACCCCTTTCTGGAGTCCAGCTGCCCTGATTGGTGGGGAGTGGCCTCTCCTACTCCAGTTTAACCCCAGTCTTCTCTGTGTTCAGCAGGTGAAGGCTGTCGTCGATCAGGAAACTGCAGAAGGAAACAGAGAGAGACAGATGAGCTGGTCAAAGGCAGGGTTCAGGAAGGTTCACAAAACTAGCAATTCTAGCTTGAGTTTGAAAGTATCCAACCCCAAATATCCCTCCTTTCAAAGCCACTCCTCCAAAACACATGGCCTGACAACAGCCGGGAGGCAGTTATGTAGACAAGTAGCCTGTCCAACCATTGCATTTTGTCCGAATGTCGTCTAACCATTGTATTCGGTCTGAACTACATGACCCTTCAGCTCCCCCAGCAATGACTGCGGCAGGGGCCTACCTGTAGAACAGGAAGTGAAGGGGCAGGGGCCTACGTGTAGAACAGGAAGTGAAGGGGCAGGGGCCTACCTGTAGAACAGGAAGTGAAGGGGCAGGGGCCTACCTGTAGAACAGGAAGTGAAGGGGCAGGGGCCTACCTGTAGAACAGGAAGTGAAGGGGCAGGGGCCTACCTGTAGAACAGGAAGTGAACAGGCACTGTGCTGAGGTGCCACACGGCGTGAGCGTCCAGGACCCAGAGCAGAGGAGGGAAGTCCAGCAGCTCCAGCAGGGCCAGGCCGTGGAGCAGCACCACCACCACACCACACTTCCACCAGTACGGCAGCGTCCGACGGTTCAGCCAGCACCAGCACAGCCACCACAGCAGGTTCACCATGCCTGTGGGAGGGGGGAGGGGAGGGGGAGGGAAAACAACATGTTATTCTAACAGAACAACATTAATAATATGGAATCCAAGCTCAGATCCAAACCAGGGTGAATCTCAGATCCAAACCAGGGTGAATCTCAGATCCAAACCAGGGTGAATCTCAGATCCAAACCAGGGTGAATCTCAGATCCAAACCAGGGTGAATCTCAGATCCAAACAAGGGTGAATCTCAGATCCAAACTCACCGATGGCAGCGTTGGCGGCCATGTTGTATCCGTAGTCAAAGCTGACAAAGGTCAGGTAGGACACGTGGGAGGTGAAGACCAGGATGAGCAGAACCCCCACCATGCTGGAGACCCCAGGCCTCCTCAAACCCAGAGTCCTGCAGGAGGGAAGAAGAAGACCTCAGGTTCATACAAGAGAGAAGAAGACCTCAGGTAGTAAGTAGTTTCTTACCTCACACAGCACAGATAGATGGAGTACAGGATCACAGCAGATGCGCAGAAGTAATCCATTTTCTAAAAGAGACACAGGTGAGTGTGGTACAGGTCTGATAACTGACCACAGACCTAACCTGGAGAAACAAGGCCCGGTCTGGTGGGGTCTACAGTCTGATAACTGACCACAGACCTAACCTGGAGAAACAAGGCCCGGTCTGGTGGGGTCTACAGTCTGATAACTGACCACAGACCTAACCTGGAGAAACAAGGCCCGGTCTGGTGGGGTCTACAGTCTGATAACTGACCACAGACCTAACCTGGAGAAACAAGGCCCGGTCTGGTGGGGTCTACAGTCTGATAACTGACCACAGACCTAACCTGGAGAAACAAGGCCCGGTCTGGTGGGGTCTACAGTCTGATAACTGACCACAGACCTAACCTGGAGAAACAAGGCCCGGTCTGGTGGGGTCTACAGTCTGATAACTGACCACAGATAGCAGTAGCCTGGAGAAGAGCAAACGCACCTCTGTCAGATATGTGTCCCTGGTGTGGAACACGGTAGACCAGAACCAGGCATTGAGGGACACCTGCACACAACACACAGTCCATCAAACCACAATACACAGTATACAGGCCATAGCTCTCCAGTCTCATGAAAGACAGTGTAGAGCAGAGGTCTTCAACCTCGGTCCTCAGTGCACTTTCTAACCTCACCTTACAACCCCTGCTCCCCATCTCCCCCCTGCCCTTACAACCCCTGCTCCCCATCTCCCCCCTGTCTTTACAACCCATGCTCCCCATCTCCCCCCTGTCCTTACAGCCCCTGCTCCCTATCTCCCCCCTGTCCTTACAACCCCTGCTCCCCATCTCCCCCCTGTCCTTACAGCCCCTGCTCCCTATCTCCCCCCTGCCCTTACAACCCCTGCTCCCCATCTCCCCCCTGCCCTTACAACCCCTGCTCCCCATCTCCCCCCTGCCCTTACAACCCCTGCTCCCCATCTGCCCCCACCCCTCACCAGGGAGAATGCGGTGATGGTGTGGTACATGGGGCTCTGGCGGGGCACGGCGCTGCGGTATCGGAGCAGCATCAGCAGGCAGGCCAGGCCGTTCAGCAGCGAGGCCAGCGCCGACGCCGGCTCCTCAAAACACAGGAAGCGTGTGAACGGCCACTGGAGGGAGAAACACTCGCAGATGGTCTCAAATACACTCTGATAACAGCATCTGCTGTCTACACTGTCATGTGATATAGAGCAGCAGTGATGTCTGCCTACACTGTCATGTGATATAGAGCAGCAGTGATGTCTGCCTACACTGTCATGTGATATAGAGCAGCAGTGATGTCTGTCTACACTGTCGTGTGATATAGAGCAGCAGTGATGTCTGTGTACACTGTCATGTGATATAGAGCAGCAGTGATGTCTGCCTACACTGTCATGTGATATAGAGCAGCAGTGATGTCTGTCTACAATGTCATGTGATATAGAGCAGCAGTGATGTCTGTCTACACTGTCATGTGATATAGAGCAGCAGTGATGTCTGCCTACACTGTCATGTGATATAGAGCAGCAGGGATGTCTGCCTACACTGTCATGTGATATAGAGCAGCAGTGATGTCTGTCTACACTGTCATGTGATATAGAGCAGCAGGGATGTCTGTCTACACTGTCATGTGATATAGAGCAGCAGTGATGTCTGTCTACACTGTCATGTGATATAGAGCAGCAGTGATGTCTGCCTACACTGTCATGTGATATAGAGCAGCAGTGATGTCTGCCTACACTGTCATGTGATATAGAGCAGCAGTGATGTCTGCCTACACTGTCATGTGATATAGAGCAGCAGGGATGTCTGTCTACACTGTCATGTGATATAGAGCAGCAGTGATGTCTGTCTACACTGTCATGTGATATAGAGCAGCAGTGATGTCTGCCTACACTGTCATGTGATATAGAGCAGCAGTGATGTCTGCCTACACTGTCATGTGATATAGAGCAGCAGTGATGTCTGTCTACACTGTCGTGTGATATAGAGCAGCAGTGATGTCTGTGTACACTGTCGTGTGATATAGAGCAGCAGTGATGTCTGCCTACACTGTCGTGTGATATAGAGCAGCAGTGATGTCTGCCTACACTGTCATGTGATATAGAGCAGCAGTGATGTCTGCCTACACTGTCATGTGATATAGAGCAGCAGTGATGTCTGCCTACACTGTCATGTGATATAGAACAGCAGGGATGTCTGTCTACACTGTCATGTGATATAGAGCAGCAGTGATGTCTGTCTACACTGTCATGTGATATAGAGCAGCAGTGATGTCTGCCTACACTGTCATGTGATATAGAGCAGCAGTGATGTCTGCCTACACTGTCATGTGATATAGAGCAGCAGTGATGTCTGCCTACACTGTCGTGTGATATAGAGCAGCAGTGATGTCTGTGTACACTGTCGTGTGATATAGAGCAGCAGTGATGTCTGCCTACACTGTCGTGTGATATAGAGCAGCAGTGATGTCTGTCTACACTGTCATGTGATATAGAGCAGCAGGGATGTCTGCCTACACTGTCATGTGATATAGAGCAGCAGTGATGTCTGCCTACACTGTCATGTGATATAGAGCAGCAGTGATGTCTGCCTACACTGTCATGTGATATAGAGCAGCAGTGATGTCTGCCTACACTGTCATGTGATATAGAGCAGCAGTGATGTCTGTCTACACTGTCATGTGATATAGAGCAGCAGTGATGTCTGTCTACACTGTCATGTGATATAGAGCAGCAGTGATGTCTGTCTACACTGTCATGTGATATAGAGCAGCAGTGATGTCTGTCTACACTGTCATGTGATATAGAGCAGCAGGGATGTCTGTCTACACTGTCATGTGATATAGAGCAGCAGTGATGTCTGTCTACACTGTCATGTGATATAGAGCAGCAGTGATGTCTGTGTACACTGTCGTGTGATATAGAGCAGCAGTGATGTCTGCCTACACTGTCATGTGATATAGAGCAGCAGGGATGTCTGTCTACACAGTCATGTGATATAGAGCAGCAGTGATGTCTGTCTACACTGTCATGTGATATAGAGCAGCAGTGATGTCTGCCTACACTGTCATGTGATATAGAGCAGCAGTGATGTCTGTAATAGTTCCGGCAGGGTTTCCTACCTTGCCGTGGAACTGAGGTACGCTGTATCCCTCCGCCTGGTACAGGCCCACAGTGGTCCACATGCACTGGTACCGGCAGTCATCTCTGCACGTCCAACCTGGACAGAAACACACCCGGGTCAGAAACACTCCATCTACCTCTCTCACACTGTGTTTCTGTACACACACACCTTCCTCTGTGTCTGATATACACCTTCTGTTTCATGTCTGGGGGGGTCTGGGAAGCCCTCTGTGACATTGTTTGTAAAACGTGCCACACAAATCAAATGTATTTGACTTGTCTATGCCACACTCACACACATGCAGTGTATTACAAACTTGATAGGCAGGTTAATACAAATAGCAGGTTTGACTTGAATATTCAGGTGTTGACGCCCAGATGCTGTTAAGCTAGAATGACAGGGCTATGTTGTCTTCCCTAGCTAGAGACCACCAAACAAATTAAGAACTCATGCACTTCTTCTATAAACGTAGTCTTAAACAGACCAGAAGCTGATATGCTGAAATTAGTTAGTATAGGCTTAATTCACGTACAAAGTTATACAAATCACAATTAAACAGTTCTGTGCAGTTTCCACCACATTCTACATCACAAAAGGACACAGTTGTACGAGGTTGTTAAGTTGCTATCGCTAGTTGCCTTACAGTCAGCGAATGTGCAGACAAGCGTTTGACCATGTCAGCATGAACATGTGTACGGTCACATTTTCGCACTTCATCTGTGCAGTCACGGTTATCCTACCAGCTAGCGTTAGCTTGCTTGCTGTCAACATCTTTAGACAGTATGCGGCAACACAAACCTCACCTGTCAACGCCATGTATGGCGGTTGGGTGGACTGAAAACCCCTGAGCCGAGCTCCGGTGCAGTTGGTCCTGACGCACTGCTTGACACAGTCACGGTACACCGGCTCCTTGTCTCCTTGTGAGGCACGGACCGTGGACGGGAGTAGGAGAAAAGCGACGCTTGCCACGGCGAACAGCCTGACAGCTGTGGACGGGGGCAGACCTGGCGAGGCCATTGCGTGGCGGTCGGCCAGTCAGA
Source organism: Hypomesus nipponensis (assembly GCF_054491055.1). Classification (NCBI taxonomy): domain Eukaryota; kingdom Metazoa; phylum Chordata; class Actinopteri; order Osmeriformes; family Osmeridae; genus Hypomesus; species Hypomesus nipponensis. The sequence goes on along the minus strand of NC_140373.1, from coordinate 764,186 downwards.
ACTCAGAAGGCACAACGGTGCGATAGCAACACCACGGTACGATAGTCGACATTACCAGAACAGCATTCCTCCTGCGATATTTAGCAGGCTGTGAGGAGTCTTTCTAGATGACCCACTCTGCTGCCAACGTAGCCTGTACAGAGTCCACTGACTACTTTCTGCCACCCGCCAGGAAACCCTCCAAATACGGGACCAGGAAGTGAACAACAATCGACTCACTGCGCATGCCCGTTGGCTTCACCGAAGAGCCTGTGAAACAGGCAATTTGTTGATTACATAATGTTCGTATTGCTTTAGTATTCTGTATTGAACCTCTCTATTCATATCTTGTTAAATGCAACTTTTATATGACGTAATATTATATTATTAACAAAACACTTTCCATCTACCAGAATCCATGTTCTGATTCCAGTGGTGATCAACCTGTCTCTGACCTGAATGTGTCTGAGCATCCATCAGTCAGCTGTCACTGACAGAGGGACACAGCCTATGGCTCACCTGACTCCCAACCCGGGAGAAGGTGTCTCACAATGAAGACTGAAAGCTTCTCATTTGATTGGTCACTTTAATTCATCATGTTTAGTTCTTGGAACACAGTAGCCAACACAAACATCACAACGACTTAAGAATTGATCATAAAATAAGAATCGTTGATTGAATATGATACAAGTAAACATTCTATACAATGTTAACAAGCTACACTTGAAATGTAAAAGATTAATCAATGGATGACATCTTACACATTCCTCCCCGATAACGACATTATTTGCATGTCAAAAGACGTGTCAAGATGGATGACTCAAAGAAAGACCATCAACATAAACACACACAATTAGTTATTACGACAATATATATACAGTACTAGTAAACATGTTAGAGTCCAAACTTTTGACTGGTACTATACATATATATATATATATATATATATATATATATATATATATTATATAAATTAAAAACCAGGTGACAGGTTCATGGTGGAACTTGAGTTTCAGGTTGTTTTGTGCCACCAGAGCCAGACATGGTCCAGTTTCCCCAAGTTACTCAGATAGAGAAGAGGCATGACTGCTCCTGAGAATGAGATGAGGATGAGGAACGGTATGTTAACAAGACATTGGTACAACTCGCTGCTCGAAGGCACACCCAACCCTACAAAGAATAACAGTAATTGAGGAAGGTAGGCGATAGCCGTCATGACCAGGCTGTTGATGATGATATGAAGAGCCTTCTTCTTCTGGGGGTGGAGGTCTCGTCCTGCAGGGTCAGAACTCTTCAGAGCCCGGAGGATGAAAAAGTCACAGATTCCGACAATCAGGATGGTAAAAGTCGATGGCAATATGGAGACGATGTTCCAAGCAGGATCCATATGGAATTGGAAAAATACGACTCCAAAAATGGCAGTGACAGCCCATACACAGATGGACATCAGAACCCTGGAGGTCAGACCCTTCCTGGCTCTGTACATGATTGGATGAACCACAGCCAGGTAGCAATCCAGACAGATACAGGTCATGAAGAGAGGTCGTCCACATGCAGTGAAACTATAGAAGAAGTTAAAAACACGTTCTATGTCCCATATTTTCCAGTTGACATAATTGCATGCTCCAATAGGAAGAAAAAATAAAAAAAACAAATCCATAACAGTTAGGTTGAACAAAAACACGTCGTTGGGGGTAGTGGGAATTCCTTTTTTGTGTCTCTGAAACAGCTCAAAAAGGACAGCCACACTTGCAGGGAACCCAAATACAGCAATTACAATATTACAACTAAACCACAGCAACACAAATGCCCAGTAATCGTCACAGAAGTGGAAGTAATTCCCAGTGCTGCTGTGTTCTGTGATGTTATAGGAGTCAGACATCCTGTTATATGTTACTGAGTTTCTTGAAGGTGAATCTGAGAAAAAACATGCAAACCAATAAAGCAAAAATCTGTAATACGTTACAAAGTTTGCAATGATGATAATATTTATTAATAAAATTACCGTAAGACATTCTGAGATTACATGAAAAATATTCATATAAATAAATAAATAATCTCACGTTTTACCAGAGGTTGGGATCAGGTATTATCAAGTTTCTCTCTGAAGTTAACCTGGTTTTATGCTGGTGTGACCAGACCTGTAGTTACATCAATTAACCTGTCAGACTGGGTTGAATTTTGCAAACCACAAGGACATGATGGAGGCCATGGCTGTCTGTGAAAGCTATTCAAATCCACTCGGTAGAGCCATGAGAGGGGTGAACTGGGATAGTACCGCAGGTGCCAGGGATGGATTACCTCATGGTCGTGTGCTACTCAGAAAATATGAGTCACTTCCTGAGACCCAGAGCTTCATCCTGTAGTGGACACTGGTCCACAGCCAGTAACCTTTCAACCATACTGACCTTTGTATTGATTTATTTTGTCCCATTTAGAGGACATCCTGAGCTTTCTAAAGATGTCACAAATGTGAACAACCTGAGGAATTGCTGTGTAATACTAGTTAGTCAATGAAGTTATAAATGCATAACTGTAAAAACAAGAAAACCACCATGTGATGTTTCTTTTCCTAAAATATGTTTATCGGCGAAGCCCAAATATGTGTATTGTAAAAATTTGTAATGCTTGTTAAATGCAATCTTGATTTCAGGATGTTGTGTCCAACAATGTCTGTCCAAAATGAATATCAGATTATACAATGTTTAATACACACACAAGCAAGTGACTGGACAGAGTTGGACTCCAAAGCTGACCTAGCTGCGTGAGAGCTGTGGAACCACAGTGTGGCAGCCTTTGTTCATCAGAACCACAGTGTGGCAGCCTTTGTTCATCAGAACCACAGTGTGGCAGCCTGTGTTCATCAGAACCACAGTGTGGCAGCCTGTGTTCATTAGAACCACAGTGTGGCAGCCTTTGTTCATCAGAACCACAGTGTAGCAGCCTGTGTTCATTAGAACCACAGTGTGGCAGCCTGTGTTCATCAGAACCACAGTGTAGCAGCCTGTGTTCATCAGAACCACAGTGTAGCAGCCTGTGTTCATTAGAACCACAGTGTAGCAGCCTGTGTTCATCAGAACCACAGTGTAGCAGCCTGTGTTCATTAGAACCACAGTGTGGCAGCCTGTGTTCATCAGAGCCAGAGTGTAGCAGCCTGTGTTCATCAGAACCACAGTGTAGCAGCCTGTGTTCATTAGAACCACAGTGTGGCAGCCTTTGTTCATCAGAACCACAGTGTAGCAGCCTGTGTTCATTAGAACCACAGTGTGGCAGCCTGTGTTCATCAGAACCACAGTGTAGCAGCCTGTGTTCATTAGAACCACAGTGTAGCAGCCTGTGTTCATTAGAACCACAGTGTAGCAGCCTGTGTTCATCAGAACCACAGTGTAGCAGCCTGTGTTCATCAGAACCACAGTGTAGCAGCCTGTGTTCATTAGAACCTTGGGCTTTTTCTTTCCCAACCTACACTTCACCTCTTCACACAATGATATAGTTAAGTTCCATACATTGTTTGTTTTCTTATGGGTTAACAACGTAATACTCACAACATCTAGTTCTAAATCCATCATCTATATCTTGTCTGATGCAATTCTTCAATTGGATACCATATTATTTACAAGATACTTCTACCAGAATCCATGTTCTGATTCCAGTGGTGATCAACCTGTCTCTGACCTGAATGTGTCTGAGCATCCATCAGTCAGCTGTCACTGACAGAGGGACACAGCCTATGGCTCACCTGACTCACCTGACTCACCTGACTCACCTGAATCACCTGGCTCACCTGACTCACCTGACTCACCTGACTCACCTGACTCACCTGGCTCACCTTACTCACCTGGCTCACCTGACTCACCTGACTCCATAATGACAACAGAAAACTTCTCATTTGATCACTTGGTCAATTTAATTCATCATGTTTGGTGCTTGTAACACAGTAGCCCATATAAATATCTTGAAAACTTAACAAGATAGTACTTGATCACAAAAATATAAGAAGGAAATGCTCTTACCGAATATAATACATTAAATGAATATTGTATAGATGTATTAGATAGTGGGGATTTGCTAAGACTTATGAATCAAAATTGGACTAATCAGAAACTTGGCAGTATTACATCTCACACATCGGATAATATTACACTATGACGACAATACGCTAATCAATATCATTATGAGTTTTTAACAAATCAATTCAGAAAACATCAATTACAAATTAACATGATCTAAAGAGCCACTCCACTAGCTTTAAGATGATTATTTTATAAAAGTTATCCCCATTGACAAGTTCATGGTGGAACTGGAGTTTCAGGTTGTTTTGTGCCACCAGAGCCAGACATGGTCCAGTTTCCCCAAGTTACTCAGATAGAGAAGAGGCATGACTGCTCCTGAGGACGCAGTAATGATCAGAAACGGCATATAGACGACACACTGGTACAAGACTGTTGTCATGGACGTCAAATGTTCTCCGATTAATAAAAATACATGAGGAAGGTAGCCGATAGCCGTCATGACCAGGCTGTCGATGATGATCTGAAGAGCCTTCTTTCTCTGGGGGTGGAGGTTTCGTCCTGCAGGGTCAGAACTCTTCAGAGCCCGGAGGATGAAGGAGTCACAGATTCCCGTGATCAGGATGGCGACAACAAATGGCATGATGGTGATTGGATTACCCACTACCCACGTATTAAATACTGAATACATGACTCCAGTAGCCAGCGTGACAGCCCACACTACAACACACATCAGAACCCTGGAGGTCAGACCCTTCCTGGCTCTGTACATGATTGGATGAACCACAGCCAGGTAGCAGTCCAGACAGATACAGGTCATGGAGAGGTCGGCCACTGACACTGAAATTATAAAGGAAGTTGCAAAAAATTATTTCCAGTTTTTGAATATTACATAATTGCACGCTCCAATAGGTAGAAAAAATAAGAAGATCATGTCCAAAACTGTGAGGTTCAGCATGAAGACGTCGTTGGGGGTGGTGGGGGTTCTTCTCCTGTGTTTCTGAAACAGCTCCCAAAGGACTGCCACACTTGCAGGATACCCAATTATAGCAGTGATTACATTACAAATCATCCATATCAACACACTTGTCCAATAATTGTCACATAGGTGAAAGTAAGTCTCCTGGGCGGGGTTCCCAGAAACATTATAATATTTAGACATACTGACAGCATATGGCGTTGTTTGAAGGTAATCTGAAAATAATTTCAAACACAACATAAAGCAGTGATACATTAGAGACAAAAACAGATCAACTTTATTTTTGATGTTTATTAAGATATCAATAGATAAGATAGCACATCAGCTTAGCTTTCACTAGAGGAGTCCTCTCTGAATCATTCTCTTAAGTTTCCTGGTTTTAGGCTGTGTAAAGGGACACTTCATGACACCATAACATCAACCACCCTGTCATGATGGAGTACATGTTAAGGGAGGACAAGGCTGGCAGGACAGAGGGAGGTTGACTGGCAGGACAGAGGGAGGGCTTGACCTCTGGCTGTGGACGACCAAGGCTGCACTGGACACCTGGGGTGCATACTTAAAAAAGCTAAATTAATTGAGTATATATGTAACGTTTATAAAGATTGATAAATACTTTTCTATATGTTGAGCGTCCATCAGTCAGCTGTCCCTGGTAGATCACCTGACGTTACACCTGGGAGAAGGTGTGTCTCACAACAACAACAGAAACCTTCTCATTTGGTTATTAGGTCACTTTCCTTCATCATGTTTGGTTATTGGAACACAGGAGCCAATTCAGACATCTTATTAACTTTAAAACAAAACTGATCACAAAAACATAAACAGATGGCTATACTAAATACAACACTACAAATTAACTATTGAGAGAGCTGAAGAGCTGGAAGAGGAAGAGCCAGAGCTGTTTGTATGATTTTAATGTAAAGTAAAATTAATATGGGTCCCTTATAGCTAGCTCCGTATTTGTCATTACCATGATGTATTCATTGACGTGATGGTCAACAGGTCTTGTCATGTCAGCAGTGGCTGTGGTCATGGGCGTATGCAGGGTTCGATAAATACCATGGTCCAAAAATGGAAGATAGCTAGCGGGTTGGAATTATGTTAGTTGGTAGCAAGCACTAGCTAGTTTAATAATATGATGGATGGCCAGTTTGACGAAGCGCGACCGCGCACCATGGATCAGCGCAGAACACGCTCAGCGCTTTTAATGTGAATTAATTGTTCATAGTTTATGGAATTTTAAGCTCACGATAAATTTGCTGATATGTTTCAACCGCCTTCTGTTTAAATGTGTTGATCCACTGGTGTATGCGTTTTATATTATTATGGTATGTCGTGCCGCAGTCGTCCCAAAGTCTGTGTTGGACTGTCCCAGACATCTTTTTCGAGTGCAGTCAGTGCTACCATGCCATCTAGTGTCTGTTCCTGAACATGCCTGGAGCAGTGCTCGCTGAGGAGCAAAACTGGCGTTGACCCGTGATGTCCCACTCAGACAGAGACAAGGGTACGAAAGACATTGTTTTTTATTTTGTACTTCATTACTTTTACGTTACAGAGGTTTTCTGGTGAAATGGAGAGTTAGACACAGCGGGGCAGCAGGGGAGAAACAGCAGAGAGGACGAAGAGGAGAAGGTGAAACAAAGAAGTATTCTTTTGTCTCTTTTCTTCTCAGCTTTGTCTTTCTCCTCGTCTTTCGCTATCTCTCTCTTTTTTAACAGGATGTAATCCTGCTTTCCTCTGGTTCTGACATCCTTCCATTCATCCCTCCACATAGGAGAGAGAGAGATAAGTTAAGAGAGAGGGGTAGGTAAGCTATTGTAGTACAGTACTCCCCTCTATTACATTGTTCTCCTTTCCGAAGCTAGCTGGAGGACGCGTCCCTCAAGTGCTCCTGCTCAGGTCCAGAACAACAGGCCTCGCAGGTCACAGCTTATTTGTTTCAAATAAACAAGTGAGCATGCACCACAGCACCCAAGACAACAGCAGCATTAACTGACTGCAGTATACACTAACGAGGTGTAGGTATGATGCATGCGCTGTTGGACTGGGCAGAGAGGGAGACAGGAGTAAGTGATAGGCAGAACTGAGGAGAAACCAGAGGCAGGGAGGGAGATAGAGAGAGGAGTTGTTTTCGATGTTACAAGATTATTTTATTGTAAATAGTCCCATGTCCCCTGCTGGTATTCTCACACACACTCCCCAGGTCCTCAGCCCACTCACTCAGTCTGTCCACAACAAAGACAAGTCTTTCGTCTGGAGCAGATGAGGGTAAAGAGAGAAAGGGAGGGAGAGCGAGAGAGGGAAACCACAGAGTTGGAGAAGGGGGAAGTGAAGGGGGATGATCGGAGAGAGGTAGAGAAGCTGAGAGGTGGATTTTACTCCTCCTTCTCCTCTCCGTGTGTGATGACGTAGCAGATGTTCTTGTAGTCTACGTTGCCAGCCACATCAGGGGGGAAAGCAGCCCACAGGTTGGTCATCTGGTGTCGACAGCGAAACAAACGCTTAGAACTGGGAGGCACGGACCAGCAGTTCATTGTTCATTTGAAGATGTTCAGCAACACTCAGATATCTAAGGCTATATCATCTCAGCAGACCAATCAAAGCACTGTCGTGTTCTATTTAATGCTGACAGGTTTTAAGATATCCTGTGCACAACCACAACAGAAAGAATAACATATCTACAGCATATATACGGTATACATGGATAATATCTCACCTCCTCAGCGGTGAACCTGTCACACTGGGTGGTCAGAAGCTCCTCAAGGCTGGAGAAGAGGAGGAGCAGGAGGAGGAGGAAGAAGACAACAGGGACACTGTCAGATGAAGCATGTTGGAAGGACATCTGCACTGTACACAGACAGGGGTGAGTGTATAAAGAACAGGACAGAGGAACCTACAACTCCTTCTTGATGAGTCCGGTGGCCTCGGGGTCCAGAACCTTGAAAGCGCTCACGATGACATCCTCGGGATCAGCACCTGATTGGAGGAGGATGACGAGGAGTGAGTGTGTGTTCATGAGTGTGTGTGTATGAGGGAGTGTGTGTGTACAAGTGTGTGTATGTCTGTGTGTGTGTGTGTGTGTGCGTGTGTGAGCGTGTGTGTGTTGACCCACCCTTCAGCTTCTCTCCGAACATGGTGAGGAAGACGGTGAAGTTGATGGGGCCGCTGGCCTCCTTCACCATGGCCTCCAGCTCCTCGTTCTTCACGTTCAGCTGGCCCATTGTGGCGAGCACGTCCCTCAGATCGTCCTTGCTGATGATGCCGTCTCTGTTCTGGTCAATGATTGTGAAAGCCTGGCAGAAAGGGAAGGGAGGGGGGCAGAGGGGGGGAGAGAGGGTGGGGGGAGGGGGGCAGAGGGGGGGAATGAGGGTGGGGGGAGGGGGGCAGAGGGGGGAGAGAGGGTGGGGGAGGGGGGCAGAGAGGGTGGGGGGAGGGGGCAGAGGGGGGAGAGAGGGTGGGGACACAGAGGAGAGAAGGAGGCAGAAACAGAAAGAGGACATCGAGGTTAGTGGGGTGGAAAGGCTATTTGGTTGTTTTTGAGAAAGGTTGTACAATTTGGAAATATATGGATTTCTAAATGCAACCCAACTATTTGTTCTCATTTAAGTACAGAACAGTTAAGTCCCACAGAGCAACTTGATAAAAAATGTGTCTCACATGAGTCTTAATCACAAGATTCCCTGTGACTTTTACACCAGGGGTTAGACCGTCAAGACAAATGTGAGAATGTGAAGTAATCTCTCCCCTCCCTTCCCCTCAGGGCGCTAGGTGCACTGCAGTGAAACCCAAGATGGCTTAAGAGTGTATAGGGGACTTGGCAGCTGTTGAGCCACTTGTCTTCCTGAAGTGTTAAAATGGTCTTGGAATGTGAGACAAGCCCCTTGTGACATTCAAGGGAACGGTATGGGTTACAACTGCCAACCCTCCACCCTCTCTTTCTGAATCCTACATCCTTAACATTGGCATTCTCACTAGCTGCTTCTAGATTGACATTAGCATCCTCGCTAGCAGTTTGATTAGCATTAGCATCCTCACTAACTGCTAGGTGAGAAGAAGCATCCCTGCTAACTGCTTGGTTAGCATTAGCATCCACCAGCTGTTAGTCAATGCATTCCAGGAGGGTCACGGTGCGGGTTGTGAGGGGGCCCTAGGGGAGAAGGCTAACCTATCCCTCGGGAAAGGGGACTGCTGTCATCAGCAAACGCACGATTTACTGTTCTTTGCTGCTGACTGTGGCATTTCTGAAACTGTTTCAGATCTAGTCTTACAACCCAAACAGCTTCCTCCCACAGGGTCTCCCCACACTATGTTTGTTCTTTCTACTTCTTACAAAATCATTTTAGTGTTTGGACCAATTTTCATAATTTTGCAACACAGTCTCCATACAAAGTGATGTAAGTCTATTTTGCAACTTATCACAAGGACTATGTTTGGCCTTTCCCTCTTTCCCAACCATGATCTCAAATCAAATGTTATTTGTAAAGTCTTATTTTTAAGCACTATTACAAAGGTTTTCACAGATGCCACACAGATGTCACAGCACCTGTAACCAACCTAACCCCTCAAAGATAAAAGGTTTCAGTGTTGTCTCTCTTCCTTCTTGTGATGGTGTGAAAGATCTCACCTCCTTGTACTCCTGGATTTGGCTCTGCTCAAACATGGAAAACACGTTGGAGGATCCACCCTCTCCCTGCTGCTGCCTCCTCTTGGCCTTCTTGGGTGCCTGGAAACAGACAGAAACCTTGGTCAACACCAGTCATCCTGGCTCCAGAGAGCCTGCTCAACACCAGTCATCCTGGCTCCAGGGAGCCTGGTCAACACCAGTCATCCTGGCTCCAGAGAGCCTGGTCAACACCAGTCATCCTGGCTCCAGAGAACTGTGGACTAAATGCTCTGAAGTTCCTTAGGGGCTGTCCCGTCCAGTTTTAACTCATACTCTGCTTAACTACAAAAACATCCCTCTGCTTGTCGATAAAATGCAGACAGTTTAATCATATTCAGTAAGTAGGTTTGTTTTCTCTGCATAAGGCTTGGTTAGAAAGGCGACATTGACTAAAAATCTTAGGTTATTTAGTCCTGTCGTCCAGGAATCGAAGCATTTATGATTTCTTCAAATTTATTGACAGTCTCAGACTGAAGTTTTAGATCCTGAAGGTTGTTTAAGAAGACGAACACAGACACACTCACCATCTCTTAAGATTTTTGGGGGTTTTGGTTGGTCAAGAAGAGAAGCCTACGCCAAGCCGATGGGACTGACATGAAGGATCCGGACCCTCAAGGTCTTATATATGGACCCGGGGGGCTAACTTTAGGCACAGCATCAGGTTTGTCAGGAAAAGGGTGAGCTGGGGAAAGTCAGGGAGAGAGGGAGGAGCGAGGAGGTGATGGAGGTGTCAACTTTCCAAGCTCCAAAATAGGCTCCTGGGGTCTTGGAATGAGGTGAATTCAATCTTAACATTCAGTCCTCACTATGGTGTCACACGTGGACTAATATGGACAAACCAATATTACAGACTGTGCTACCGTTGAACCCCTCACCCCGAAATCCCTCCTCCTCCTCCCACTTCTCTTTATCACTTCACGCACAGGGTCTTTGTTGAGGCTATTTCTGTTGATTGTTTCCTCCATGGTTGAAGGGCAGACCACACAGAGCCTGCGAGTTGGATCCATGTCTCCTTCCTCTGGGTGGAGGAGCACCTGCAGAGACTGACCCCTGACCATCACAAAGAGACAACTAGCTGTTCAGAGTGCAGACTAGTGCTTCCCATAAACATATCTCAAAGTCATCACCTGTCTAAGTGAACATGGCGTTGAACATAGTATATCCCCCCTGGCCGGTAAGACTGTGGAAAGGGTCATGAAATTTGAAAGCTGTTGGCAAGTGGAGGTCTGGTTCGGTTCCAGTAATGACAGGACCACCAGTAATCTAGAAACAGTGACACTGCATGGAAGTTAATATCTGTAAACATAATCCAAAGAGTTAACTATGCCACAGCCCATTATGCCAAGTCATTTTCAACAGTCAACAGTTTCTGAGTTTTTCAGTCACCAGATCACTTTGGTTCAGTAACAGAAGGTATCAAGGACATTCTACAAGGAGAACCAATTCAGCAGGAACACAAGACTAGACTGATATCGGTGCTTTTTCAACACTAGTCTCTAATTTGGGTCCTGCTCAGAAACGCCCTGGATAGATCTTCAGTCTGATGGGACCCCACCAGACTCTCCACCAACTCCATATATGAGCTCCATTCAAGGCCATCTATCATGGAAGTGTACAGTGAAGGCATGTATTGAGACCCTGCAACTGATACCCTCTCCTCACACAAGCTGCTGCCATCTTCCCCTCTCTGACATTCTACTGCTTACTGGCTGGCACTGTGCAAAATACAACTATTTTACTGATCTAATGCTGACCCCCAAGAACGTTCAACAGAGCTCAACTTCTTAATGTCAAACGTTTCTGCTCAGAAACCACAACGTTTATGGGCCCCTCGGATGTCTGCAGTGCCCGTTGGCAGAATGTGTTGAAGATTTTGGTTAAACTCCTGTGATTTAGTGAGTTAGGACCCCAGGGAGGGAAAGGGGGAACAGCTTTCCAGGGGACCGTAAAGGGACAGCTGAGAGGACAGGAATAGAGCTGCTTCATTCTTCTCAGACATTTCTGTTCTCCTTTAAAATCTGACCACCCTCTCCCTTCTTGGCCTTCTCTGGCCCCGTTAAGAAGCTAGCCCTTTTTTTACCCAGCAGCACCTCTGTCAAGAGAAAGTGATTTATTGCCGTGGAGGAGGTCAACAACTAAAAAAAGGAGGACAGTGCGACGGTGTTTGGAAATCAATAGCATCAGTTTGGTGACTCTAGTCATGTACACATTGAGAAGGGTTTGGTACGTTTAATTGTTTAATATTATCTTTTAGCATTCGAACAAATATTATTTCTCAAACGTTACTCATACTACTTGGCTCTCTCTGTGTTTACAAGACAGTTCAGGACACGTAAAGATCTGGTGGAGAAAGTTAAAAAAAAAATATATATATATAATAATAAAAAAAGGATTTATCACACGTCTCCATTCATTGTAATAATTTTGGTACAGGCTCATTTTACATATTGTTAAACATATTGGGCAATACTCATCTGTTTCCATGCTGTTAACCAAAACCAAAAAGAATGTTGTCTCAACCAAAATCTATTAAGTTTTCCTCATGAACAACCTCCTCATCCTGTCCCCTTCTCAACCAATCAGCAATCAGCTCCCTCACTTCCTTCCCAAAGTCCTCATGTAATTTGCTGAAGTCATCTGTGAGTCCTGATTCAATCACAGCCCACTCCCCCTGTGGAGGGGCAGGACCACTGATGGGTACAACATTTGCGTTCCTCTTCGGCCAGAGTTTGGGGGACCTCCTATTGGCTGGTTTGGAGGTAGTGGCTGGAGTTAAGAGCATCTGGTTGGTTTTACAGCCAACTGGGCCAGGGTGTCGTGTCAGAGGGGGAGTGGCTGAGGACCAGAACACAGACTGGGATGGTCTTACCGGGGTGGGCCCTGGCAGTGTGTAGGAGCGCACTTTGGGGTCATTAGGGAACGCTTTCATGGCGTCTGTGGAAGGAGGAGAAAGAGACAGGATAAGAACATGAGCACTTCCTGCCTGGCCTGTCTGTCTCTCAACCTTCTCTGTCTGTCGACATGCCTGTCTCTTTCTTATCTGTCTCTCATCCCTGTCTGTCTGTCTGTCTGCCTCTACCGCCTGTCTGTATCTATGTTGACTTGTCTGTCACCAGTCTGTCTGTCACCAGTCTGTCTGTCACCAGTCTGTCTCTTACCTGTCTGTCTCTCACCTGTCTGTCTCTCATCCCTGTCTGTCTCACCCCTATACTGTTTCTCCAGGTCCATGACGAGCAGCGACAGGTATCCGTGATTGGCCGTCAGCAGGGCTTTGATCCAGGCTTCCTGGGCGTCTTGGTCGTCGGCTGCAAGCTTGTATGTGCGTAGACCCGGTCCGCTCCACACCAGCGAGAAGGCAAACTGCTCTTCAGACTCACACAGCTGCACAGCACATCCCTCCAGGATGATCACTCCCAGCAGGTTCCGGTCACTTGGCCTGTCCTGGTAGAACAACAGGTTCCCCTTCAGCACGAACCAACGCTTCTGATAGGACGTGTTCCTCTCCCCCTGGAACACACACACACACACACACACACACACACACACACACAACCACGAGGCACAACACATTAGTCTTTCACTGGTGACAGGAACAAGCGATATAAACGGTCATTGTTCCAGACGTGGTCCCTTGTTACAGACTATTTATTGTAAGGAAAATCTATTCACATAGTTCTCATTGTCCTAATTTGGATCACATAGGTTGTTTTGTAACATACCTTCTTGTACAGGTATCCCTGTTTATCAACGGGTGAGTCACAAGTTTGGAAATGTGTGAGGATCTTCCCATGAATCTTCATCTCATCATTATAACCCCGCGCCAGCTGACGGCTTCGGAGTGGATGGAAGACTCCACACGGAAACAGGAAATGATACATTCATAATCTCAAATCGAATCGATCATTCTTTCATTTATTTAGCTTTTTTCTTTTCAGATAACCCATGCCCTAAGGAGCTTTTATTACTGCCCTCTGATCAACTCCTGTATCCAATGTAATCCTCAGGGTTCAACAGCGTTAGGCTACACAATGCCGAACATATTTGTTAACATTCTTAAACGATTAAATAGATTTCATTTAACTTCGCATTTTAAATGCAAGTCTACTGCCTGGCTAACTAACTTTTGACGTGATTTAAGCGCTACATTCGTAAAGATGGTCTTTCCCTGAGTCATCTCCCGGAAAAGCCCGCAGCCTACCTGCGCTTAAACCTGTTCTGTTCACGTGCAATTTGTAAACAGATGCGAAATTTACACCTGTGATTCGTTCGAGAATATTTATAAATACATATTTAAAATATGTATGTCAGTGTGAGTCGCTTATAAACTCTGGCTTGTGTCGGTAATTGCTGAGATGTTATCTTTACTACAGCTATTTCTGCTTCCGTATTTCTAGATTGGCTGGTTAAAACTACTTCTAAAGCCGAATTGCACCATAAAGTAATTATACTACAATTATTCAGTTTCTTCCCACCAAATAATCAAAATAAAACACAGAAGCATTGATGGGTCATAACTACGGTACATAAAATAAGTTGTTTACTCACCCCTTCGCGGAGCAAAGTGCAAAGGTCCGCTCCAGAACCTCCCATGAGTTGTTCAACACTTCCTGGTAACTAAGGTGCGCTTCTCCACGTCAGCAGCGCATCCCGAAGGTGAACGTTTCAGACCTCCGGGCCAACAACACTTACTGAGCGCCTGTTCCCACCGTGTCCAACGACCAGATGCATGAGCTCACTGGGAGAAAGCGTCCTTTGTCACGAGATGCGCCTTACGTGCTTACATGCCCCTCGGTGTTTGTTTCTCTACAGCTCCAGTCTGGTAAACATCAGAGCTTGGTCTCAATATGAACGGGTGTCCTGTACACGTTACGGGACCACTGGCAAATTACCAAAAATAAAAAATAAAAATAAAATAAACATTAAATTAATAATATAAGTAAAAAATGTAATGGGTATATTAAATCTTTCTGCAGATATATTAAGAATATGTCTGCAGATACACCTCCCAAACTTCAGGTAATAACAAACCCACATGATGAACTCTGCCATGTTACAGTAGCCCAGCTTCTGGGTTCATACAGTTCAGCAGGTTCAGTCCATTCACTCAGACACTGCAGTGAGGCTGTTGTTTTTATTCACCACCAATGTTGTTGACGTTCCTTCACTCAGAACAAGACCATCAGTGTGCAGGGGGACAGCTGGATGAGCCAACCACATACATACACTGCTTGGATCTGATCTGTCCCACGTCTGTCAGTCTGTGTGGAACTGTCTGTCCCTCACCCTGCTGTCTGTCCCTCACCCTGCTGTCTGTCTGGACCTGTCTGTCCCTCACCCTGCTGTCTGTCCCTCACCCTGCTGTCTGTCTGGACCTGTCTGTCCCTCACCCTGCTGTCTGTCCCTCACTCTGCTGTCTGTCTGGACCTGTCTGTCCCTCACCCTGCTGTCTGTCCCTCACTCTGCTGTCTGTCTGGACCTGTCTGTCCCTCACCCTGCAGTCTGTCTGGACCTGTCTGTCCCTCACCCTGCTGTCTGTCCCTCACCCTGCTGTCTGTCTGGACCTGTCTGTCCCTCACCCTGCTATCTGGCCCTCACCCTGCTGTCTGGCCCTCACCTTGCTGTCTGGCCCTCACCCTGCTGTCTGGCCCTCACCCTGCTGTCTGGCCCTCACCCTGCTGTCTGGCCCTCACCCTGCTGTCTGGCCCTCACCCTGCTGTCTGGCCCTCACCCTGCTGTCTGGCCCTCACCCTGCTGTCTGGCCCTCACCCTGCTGTCTGTCTCTACCCCCTTTATGGCTGATCTACAACAAACAGTCATCAAAAGTTTGTCAATCAGTCCAGTTTCCTGTGATGCTAAAACCCACTGACCACCTCCCAGACAGAACCAACCACAGGTTCAGCACTGCAGATTTCCAACGCCAACATCCACCACATGCAGAGCCTTTACATCTGAAGCAAGATACATTCCGGCACATTCTATGTCTAGCTTGTCTGGTGTTCCCTCCACACTTGCTGCAGCTGTAAAGTCTCTCCAACGTGGATCTTCTGGTGCCTCTTCAGGTTCTCTCCCCTGCTGAAGCTTTTGCCACACTGCTGGCAGTAGTAGGGCTTCTCCCCAGTGTGGACCCTCTTGTGCTTCTTCAGGTCTCCTGCCTGCCGGAAGCTTCGCCCGCACTGCAGGCAGCCGTAGGGCTTCTCCCCGGTGTGGCAGCGCTGGTGGATCCGCAGGTTCCCCACGCGGCTGAAGGTCTTCCCGCACACAAAGCACACATGGGGCTCGTCCCTGCGGAACATCTGCCGGTTCCTGCGGGCGTCCAGGGCGGCTCGGCCGGTCCTGCCGAAGCTGAACCTCCGGGCGGCGGGGGTCTGGCTGGGGTGCAGGTAGAACACCCCGTAGGGGGCTCCGCTCCCGGGGGACTTGCCCGCGTCATGTCGGGCGGTCAGATTGACGCCTCGGTCGTTGCCGGGCGGGGCGGAGCACTCGGGCGTCTCTGGTTCCGTTTTGATGACCGTCAAGTTCAAGCCCAGCTGGGCATTCAGGAAGGAGGAGCTGATGGGAGGGGCGCTGGGTGTGGTCAGAGTCCTGACGGAGGCTGTGTCCACGTCCGTTTTAATGACACGCCGTGCTGTGGGCGGGGCCGGGGTGGGTGGGGCCAGTGTGGGCGGGGCCGGTGTGGGCGGGGCCGGGGGCTGGCTCTCGCTGAGCTGAGGGGAGATCCCAGGATGCACCACAAGGCCTTCAGGTACCACCACTCTGAACTTACACTCCGACTCTACCAACTCCACATCCTGCTCCGTCCTGTAGTGTTCCTGTGTGGGTATGAAGGCGTGTTCCTGTGTGGGTATGAAGGCGTGTTCCTGTGTGGGTATGAAGGCGTGTTCCTGTGTAGCGTCGGACTGAGGAGGGTACGGGTCCTGCCTGGAGGAGGGGCTCCAGGTCTGGTCCTCCTGCTGCTTCTCAACAGCTGCTCTCCCTCCTGAGACTGGGAAGAGCAGTGGGGCAGCTGTAACATCACAGGGAAGAGTGTGGTTTAAAGGAGATGAAGTTACTCACTAAAACTGAAACAGACTCGTTAACTCCTGCTGGCGCACACCTGCACTCTCGCTCTTCAACTGCTCCTGGAGCTCCTGAACTTTTCTCTTGAGACTCTCGTTCTCTCTCAGGGTTCTGGCGGTTTTCTCCTGGTACTCCGACACCGTCTCCTTCACCACGTCTAGAACCTCGTGTACCGCAACGGTCAGAAGCCGCGCCACACGGGCATTCAGACGCTCCAGCTTAGACATCCTGAAGAAAGAAAGGACATGAGAGTTACGGTACACACAGAAATGATATATTGATCTCAGGGTACAATAATAGATCATTGAGGAGAAGTTGCTGCAGTTCAGACGCAACACAATTGTCTACCAACTTAACACGTACAAAAATATAGCTAATACAGTCCAAGCAAAAATAACGTTGTATTGCAGTTCCTCTGTACGGCTTTGTGTCTGGGTATTACGTTGACGTTTCTGTTTCCTCATCATAGCCAGCTGATGGGATTGCAACACATCAATGGGGAAGGGTATCCTAGCTAACTGGTAGCTAGTTCACTTGTTTGACTCTTGGTTAAAAACGTGAGACAGTTACCATTTATGCTAGCTAGCGATGGAACACTTTCCTGAAATATACGCTTACCTTTGTCGTAACGGTCGTGTCGGTTGTTGTCACTTTGCTTGATCCCCTCCAAATAAATTGGTGTGGACAGTTAGGAAGCTAGCCTATCTTGGCAAACTCACTAGCTAGCTAGCTGGCTTCTGGCAGTCTGGAAACACACCTTCAATAAGTGTAGCTAAATAAACAAGTCCATTGTCCAAACAAACTTCTTGGTAAGGTGAACACAAGTTGTGTTCAGGTTTTCTATGATGAAACCCCAAGAATTCTGTAGATGACCAATTTAGCAACCCAAATTCACTGCCAGGGTTGGACGTCTAGCTAAACAAAGCAACACGAAGCAGTCTGAAAAAGAATATGATCAGTTCCGGTGAAGCAAGACACCTCTTCAAAATAAAAGTTCACCGTCATTATTTCTTAGCACATATCTTTCTTGTCCATTACATTTCCAAATTTGAGACAAAAAGAGACATTTTAGAATGTTTAATAAAAAAACGAACCGTATATCGTATTATGCATAACATCATACAGATTTATTTTCTTTTGTAATTAAGACAAAAACTAAAGATTAGTGTCATGCTGTCCATTCTGTCAACCCCAAATGCAGAAATCCATGCTTGGTGAAAAGTACAATATAATAAGTCAGTAAAACAGTACAAAACGTAATTTCTTTTATAAAAAGAAACAGTATATTGATGATGTAATAAGTTAAATGCCTAAGACATTACATGACAGACATCCATACTTAAGAATCAGTAAATAAAACGTCAACCTCTCTGCATCATCATCCAACACTAATATGCCTGACAATATGGATTCTCTGGTGTTTTCTTCAGGTGGCTGGACTGACTAAAAGTCTTGCCACACTGTTGGCATCCATACGGTCTCTCCCCGGTGTGAACCCTCTTGTGCTTCTGCAGGTTGCCGGCATGGCTGAACCTCCGTCCGCAGTGCAGACAGCAGTAGGGCTTCTCCCCGGTGTGGCAGCGCTGGTGGATCCGCAGGTTCCCCACGCGGCTGAAGGTCTTCCCGCACACGACGCAGCTGTGGTTCTCTTCCGGCCGGTGCTGCAGCCTGGTCCTCCTGGCGTCCTGGACCAGTTCCGGGTGGCACTCGAAGGGAAACGTGTCTACAAACGTGTTGAGGCCCTCCGCGTTGATGTAGTGGACCATGCCCTGCATGTCCGGGTGGCTGTGCATGGGCTCCAGGGCGCAGTCGTTGTGTGTTGCGCTGCTGTCCGAGTCACCGCAGTTCTCGTAGAACTGGCTGTGACCCGTGGAGTCTGGCCCGGCGGACTGTTCCAGCTGTTCTGGTTCCGGCTCGGTCTTGATGACGCCAGCGGCCAAAGCTGGGAGAGAGGGGGAGGAGGGGAGGCTGGGAGCGGCCATGGAGGAGGGGAGGCTGGGAGCGGCCATGCTGAACACGTCCTCTGTGTGGACGGACTCTCTCTCCCCGTCTTCGACAGGGCGAGTCATGTAGACGGTCAGAGCCGCGTCCGTCACCCTCGACAACCCCTCGGAGAGATCCCTGCTGTGATTGGCTAACGTCAAGGTGACATTGCACTCCGTCTCTGAGTCTGTGAAGGGGTCCTGCTCCACTGAGAGACATGGTCCTTCACAGCTCTGCTTCTCGTTCAACTCCTGCTTGTGTCTGTGCAGCACAGGGTCAAGATCCTGCCTCGGGGATGGGTTGCAATCATCCTGCTCCGTTTTACCGAATGGAACAGGGAGAACCAGCTGATGTTGGGCTGTGGATGAGAGGAACAGTTATGCCCAACAGACACCAAAATACAGTGCACCATGTTTACAGTAAATTGTCGTTGATACTTAAACGGCCTAACGAGGCCTTGCCGTACCTTCTCCTTCCTTTAACTTGTCTTGGAGTTCCTGCAGTCTTCTTCTAAGACTTTCGTTCTCTCTCTGAGTTCTGGCAGTTTTCTCCTGGTACTCCGACACCGTCTCTTTCACAACCTCCAGAACCTCGTTCACAGCCACGGTCAGTAGTTTAGCCACACGGGCATTCAGACGGTCAATCTTTGACATGATTCTCAAAATACTAAACAGAACAGTGCTATTCTTCGGAGGACAAAATACTAACGATAGCTTAATAGCTAGCAGAAAGCTACTGTGGAGCCATCTTGAACATTCGATTGGTGGTGCTAATTGCATTCAACGCTAGCAAACAGCTCACTTATTGTCGGTAATTTCAGTCACAGTCCGTATTTATTTTATATAAGTATTTAACGTTAGCTACTAAGAAACCGAGAGTAAATGCATGCAAACATACGTGGCCGTTTCACAATTTCACCGCTATCTAGTGTCCTGCGGTTGGCTATCGGTATAATCGACTGATATGTAGAAAGACTCGCACTTGCGAATGTTTTGATGTTAAAAATGTACGTCATTTCCGTTATTTAGCGGAAAATGTCGAAGCTCGTCGACAAATACGGATCTGACAACAGTCCGGAAAAAAAACCGTAAGCGTGCGAGGCCATCATTTGTGGTGTTAGTTAGTTGGTAGGGTAACTCTATTCGGCTTCCCGATTTCTCGCTTCCTGTCTTCTAAACGGGCTACTGGCTGTGCATCCTTGACCATCATTGACCTAATGGTGCAGATACTTATACACCCAAAAGCATCCCTTTCATGAATTACCCCCCACAAATTATACAGATAGTAGGCCTATTTTGCTAGTCAAAGATCTTAGGTAAGAACTGTAATACTAAGGGCTGATGTAATAAAAGTGCAACTAAATATAACAGAGGCCAGTTGATTTGCCCTTGAATCAAAAGCAACAGTCTATGTATATCTTCTAAAAACTGTTTTATTTGATGGTATAGGCGAGATATGTGTACACAGGTACAAAAGATGTAGGATGTGGTAAGGAATGACAAAGCAGTCTGGAGAAACTAAATAACATGCATCAATATGGCTTAAACATGTTTAGTTCAGCAACAGTAAGGACGTTAATCTGATGCAAAAAGCAAATCTTTTATCAGTCAAATCCTTTACTAGAATACAGTACCTTTCTAACGCCACACAATTCATCTACATGTGATGCCTTGATAGTGTTTATAGCATAAACACACATGTAACATGTTTTAAAGGGTCACTATAAGTCTGCCTCACTGTAAGTGAGTGAGCTGGTGTTTTTTAAAATTACTAGAGTGGCTAAAACGTTTTCCACACTGGCCACAGCCGTACGGTCTTTCTCCGGTGTGGTAGCGCTGGTGAATCTTCAGGTATCCTGACTGACTGAACCTCTTTCCACACACAGAGCAGCAGTAGGGTTTCTCCCCAGTGTGGACCCTCTTGTGCTTCTTAAAGTCCCCTGCGTGGCTGAAGCTACGGCCACAGATCTGGCAACAGTAGCGTTTCTCTCTAACAAGTTGTCTCTGGAATATTCTCAAACCTCCCGCTCCTCCACAAGACTTCCTGTATGGGCGGAGCTTGTGCTGCAGGTCATACCCTCCTCCATCATGCTCTCTTCTGGCCCCCAAAGAGCCATCGCCTCCAGAGAAGGGCTCCCCTAAACCGTTCTCAGGCGGAGAAAAGTACATCAGTTCATGGGAGCCCAGGCTCTCCTGAAGGGGCCCTTGGAGGTGTAAACTTTGGCTAGAGCTGGAGCCATAATACAAATGCTTTGGTGTTGAATATGCAGAGCAATCCTCTGCTTCAGGCTCTGTCTTGATGTGGTTTACAGTCAGGAGGGGAGGGGAACCCTGGGTGTGTTGGTTGGAGGACAGCGGGTCTGGCGAGACCTCTGACAGAGCTATGTCCAGGGCATCAGGACTCTCTGTTTTAAAGTTCAACTCAGTGTGATGCAGCAGAATATCTGCCTGCTGTTCAGCGATCTCCCGTTGGCTTCCTGACCGCGCCAAGCCCCTCCACAGAGAGGGAGAAGTGGATACCAACTGTTTGTTGACGTCGCCATGAAAATCTGGGGAGAGGATCACGGGGAGCTCATCGTCAGATTCAATTATCTCAATGTCCTCGTCTATGGGCAGTGGTTGCTCCTGTTTCCATGGCAGTTTTCCTTGCGTCTTCTCATGAGCGACGGTCAACGTCGAAGCTCCTGCGTGAATAGGCGTCTGTTAGTGCAAAGGAGAGACACATTGCAGTTGAACTGCTATGTAGGCGGGACTCACCTGGTTTTGGTCTCTGTACATCGTCCTGGAGTTCCTGAATTCTTCTCTTGAGGCTCTCGTTCTCTCTCAGTGTCCTGGCCGTTTTCTCCTGGTACTCCGACACCGTCTCCTTCACCACCTCGAGAACTTCATTTACTGCCGCCGTCAGAAGCTTTGCCACACGGGCATTCAGACGCTCTACTTTAGACATCCTTTAGACAGTTACATCTGACGCAGGACACGGCTAAATATCCTAGATGTCTAACCTCTTTACCCGATAAGACATACACCAGGCACTAAAGATGGCTATTGTGTACTATTGCCAACATAAGCACTTACCTAACTGGTTAGATTTTACAACCCATCACGAGAAACAAGTTACGGCGGTATTAACCAGCTCGTCTCCGCAAGTTGCTTTACAAATTATATTTTCGAAAAGGATGACAGACGGTTTAGGGTTTCTAGATTCAATCCATCTCACCTCCTTAAGCACATCGGGCTTTGTTGGCAAAGGTGGGACTCATTCTCTGTCCTTAGAAACTCGGGGAAGACTTTAGAAAAACACCTTAGATCTTCTTCGGACCTCTGCAACGTAATAACTGAATTAATAGCGTTTTACCGCCACCTACTGGGCACCAGACACAGCAGAAGAAGATCTCTGTCTTAACATGGTCTTCTACGTGTGCATTATTGATTAAATTGTCATGTTCCTCACTTTATTTGACTTTGTATAGCCTGACTACCAAACATCAATTCTGTACAGCATATAAGCAGAGAATGAGATCCAGAGGGTCATATGAATTTCTTGCCATCACCACAGCAGATTGTACAATCACAAACTCATAAAAAGTGCATGAAGATATATTTAGGTAAGACTAATTAGGTTCTTTTTTTTTCCCCTTCTTCAAACAACATAAATATTTTTTTTATACAAACATACGCATTCAAGCAAAAAAAACAATCTTGTCTGGACAGGCATTTATAAATCCCCCCCCAAAAAAACTCAAACCCAGAAAACTTTGTACAATGCATGTCTTCCCCTGCTCCTGTTGCCTCTCCCTCCACAGTCTAGTCCACCAGGCCTCAGGGCTGCCCCTCCACAGTCTAGTCCACCCAGCCTCAGGGCTGCCCCTCAACAGCCGTGTCGTCAAACAGGCTCAGCAGGTTTCTTGGTTCAAAACTGGGTCTGGGGAGCGGTTCCTGGATGACCCAGTTCCGGCCAGGTCTGCAGGAAGAGCGTGAGGAGCCAGAGGGCTGCAGATGGCTGGGGGAGTCCTGGCAGCCCTCCAGGATGAGGCTGGGCTCTCTGGAGATGGAGGACCCGTAGGAGTGGATGCTGGAGGGTGTGTGTGTGAGGCTGTGTGTGAGGCTGTGTGTGGGGGTGAGGAGGTGATGGGAGTGTGGGGGGGTGCTGGCAGGGCTAGGGGGCTGGGGGGGCAAAGCTGGGAGAGGGGTGGACGTGCTTCCAGCTGAGAGACGAGACTTCACTCTGTTGAATGAGGGCACATAGGATGACATCTTTAATAACAATAAAAAACCACACATGGATACTAACATCAATAAAAACCTCTTAATGAAATCCTAAATTACAAGAGCTCCAACAACGCCACAAGCTACGTCCCTCACAAACATAAATAATCCTTCCCACTGACAGGAGATCGGGGCGTGGGGAGGTACCTGTGAGAGAAGGTAGGCGAGAGCTCCAGGTCCAGCCCCCCAGGGAGGAACACCAGGTCGTCGTCCAGACTGCCTGCGTCCGTGAGCATGACGCTGGGGGGCAGGGCGAGCTGGCTGTCCCCCCTGCTCCTGGGGGGCGTGCTGGGGGCTGGGGACCCCCACCCAGGGAGGGGCAGGCGGGAAAAGAGGCCCCAGCAGGATGACACCACAGACTGAGGGAGGACAGAGCAGGAGGTCAAGGACCACTGAAGACACCAACGAGTGGAGTGTGTGTTAGTGGTTTGAGCTCCAGTAGCAGGAGGAGGAGGAGGGAGAGGAGGAGGAGGAGGAGGGAGAGGAGGAGGGAGCCTGGCTGGGCGTACCTGGCAGAGAGACAGCAGGGTGAGCATGGCCTCCCGGAGGAGCAGAGATGCCCATCGTCTCCACCTGCGTCTCGTGATGGCGGGGAGGGAGAGCAGCGTTGCCACCGAGGCCCTGGAGCAGGGCTCTGGAGACAGCATCATCCGCAGCACCGCCTGCAGCTCACCTGACAAGCCTGGGCGGAGGAAACCACAGGAAAGGACATGGCGTCAGGAGCCAAGATGGCACCCGCAGTGTCAGTTTGGCTACTGCGGTGCTGAGGCGTCTGTTCTTACCGCTGGTAAACTGGGAGGGCAGGCAGCCTTGTCTGAGCTGCTGCCAGCCCTCCCCTCCTTTAGGCACCTCCATGTTGCAGGCCAGCTCCAGGATGGACACCCCCAGGCTGCCAGAGACAAAGAACCATAAATCACCACGATAACCATCATCACAGCACCCTGTATCATCACGATAGCCATCATCACAGTACACTGTACCACCACGATAGCCATCATCACAGTACACTGTACCACCACGATAGCCATTATCACAGTACACTGTATCATCACGATAGCCATCATCACAGTACACTGTATCACCACGATAGCCGTCATCACAGCACACTGTATAAAACATCTCCATGCAAACATGACCTTAGAGAAAATAACAACAGCAGCATTTCAGTGTGTTGTGTGCTGGATGAGCCACACTGTGTGATCACTGTGAGTCTCCATATAACAGTTTCAGAGCCCCACCTGAAGACGTCAGCAGCAGGGCTGTAACTCTCCCCTCAGCAGCTCTGGGGCCATGTACCTGGGGTCCCCCTCCTGGGGGTCCTGTCTCTCCTGCCCCCCCTCCCCTTGTCGGCCTTGGTCCCCCCAGCCCCCCCCTCCCCAGCCCCCGGTAGCTCCAGCAGCAGGCCGAAGTCGCCCAGCTTGAGGCGTCCGGAGCGGGTGAGGAACACGTTGGCAGGTTTGAGGTCCAGGTGTGCGTATCCTTGGGAGTGCAGGTGCTGCAGGGCTGCCAGCAGGTCACACAGGTACGCCCACGCAGCCGGCTCGTCTGGGGAACAAGGAGGAACTCAACAGCATACTGACCTGGGGGAGGGGGATGGGGGGCTGGGGGCATACTGACCTGGGGAGGGGGATGGGGGGCTGGGCATACTGACCTGGGGGAGGGGGATGGGGGGCTGGGCATACTGACCTGGGGGAGGGGGATGGGGGGCTGGGCATACTGACCTGGGGGAGGGGGATGGGGGGCTGGGCATACTGACCTGGGGAGGGGGAAGGGGGGCTGGGCATACTGACCTGGGGAGGGGGATGGGGGGCTGGGCATACTGACCTGGGGAGGGGGGATGGGGGGCTGGGCATACTGACCTGGGGAGGGGGAAGGGGGGCTGGGCATACTGACCTGGGGAGGGGGAAGGGGGGCTGGGCATACTGACCTGGGGAGGGGGGCTGGGCCTCTGCGTGCAGTAGCAGGGTGGTGCAGCACAGCTCCGTCTGGATGTAGAGCCGGCCGCCCTCCTCCCAGGCAGCCATGAAGCCCAGGATGTGAGGGTGGGGGCAGAGGCGCTCGTGGCTCCGGGCCTCCCACACACTACGGTTGACGCTCGCTGGTGCCACGGAAACGCTGGACGGAGCGCTTGACGGCATAGTGTCGTCCGTCCAGGAGGCTCAGGACCTGGGGGAACCAGCACACGACCCAGGATGTTCACAGCCTACCTGTGCCATCCAACATTTGACATTAGATTGTCGTGGTGTCCTACAGCTTCACCTTGTACACCTCCCCAAAGGAGCCCCGGACCAGGAGGCCAAGGTTGGTGAAGCACTGGCTGAAGAAGGACTGTGGCTTGCTGGGGTCGTATAGCGAGGCCTGGGGAGGGGCCTGGAGGAGGGAGCGGGACAGGGGGGTCCAGGGGGAGGGGGGCCGCAGGGGGAACACCCGGCTCACAGGGGGGCAGCCCTTGGAGGGGGGGCCGCGGGGGCAGTGAGTGGCAGTGGAGGGCAGGGGGTGAGAGGGACGAGGTGGAGGATGAGGAGAAGAGACGCCGTCTTTTTGAGTGAGAAGGACTGCTCTGCCTGGGAGAAGTGGGCCGGGGAGGGGCAGAGGGGTGGTGGCCATTTTGGTTTCCAAAGACACAGACATGGTGTGGCCTTGTGGGAGAAAAGAAACGTAAACATAAGATCAGGTTTGAAACTGTCAAACTGAGTGGATGTATTTACATTTAGTCATTTAGCATGTATAGAGTCAAGAGTCGAGACTTTTGCCTACAAAATAGGAACATGTAACAGTGAATACTTGTTTTTAACAGTTTTATTTTTGTCTGATTTAACTTTGCCTTTTTACTGGGTCCTGATATCAGTTTGTATTCAAAAGAGAAAACTCATGGCACTCATTTACGTGACATCTTGGTATGTTAACTCAGTCAAGACAGCCTGGTGAAAGCATTGGATGACCATAGCTACTTACCCAAGAATGTGAATTTATATTCCAAGACGTTCTAGATGCACATTGTAGATATCGGATAAACTTGTGTTGTCAGTCAAATAATTTCAACATTAGCAGACTAAGTAGGCGTTTAACGTTTAGTTCGCTCGCTAGCTAGCAAACGTTTGTTTGTTGACAGCTCTCACGTAAAGTCTCCAATTATTCGCCATTTTACATAAGAAGTGACACAATAAATACTGACATGCTCCCAGAACGTTTTTTAGAGTAGAAACCCAGAATTAATATCACAAACTTCTGTTTAAGTTAGATGGCGTGTCTTCTTGTTCCAACACAACGTTTTAGACTGACTAAAGCATACTTCACTCAAAACACCTCGCGCCAAATTACGAACTCGTTGCGCATGTGTGTGCAGCTGTGGTTCGTGAATCCAGTCTTCCTTTCGTCTACCGCTGCGCTGGCGCAGTGCAGTCTGGGCTGACGGTGGTGAGGCAACTGGCTTAACTAACCAGCTAACATACCACTTGAAATGGTGAGTTTACAAATGTTTTTCGTTCTTTAACTAACTATCGACCGCATATAACGTAGGTTATCGTCAATATCGTAAAGTTGTATTTTTGTAATTGCGCTTGTAAAGGGCCACTCTGCTTAGCTTAGTAACAATCAGCTAGCTAGCTAGCCACTAGCAAAACCAGTTGGCCCCTATGCTAACCAGAGAACATAGGTTTTACGCAATAGCACATATTATAGCTAGCTAATAGAACGTCTCATGATCAGCGCATCTAAGGATACCAGCAAACAGAGCACGAAGTACTGTTTTTCGGCTAACTTAAGAAATAAGCCATCGTATTTAGATATCAATGGTTTGCCTACATAGCAAGTTTTTCTAATAAGTTAGCTAGCATTTATTCCTCAGTTGATAAGATTGTAGCTAGCGGTAGTTAGTATCTAGCGAACTACTAACTTGCCAACTATCTTTCTGTCTGGCTTCTCTATCTCGCTAAATACATGAAGAGTCCTCTTGCTTAAGTCCATTCAGACGTAGTCTGTCCTGACACAAGCAGGGTAGCTAGTACAAGTGTAATATAATGGAAATGCCCTTTAAATGCCGTTTCATACATAATACACACACACTTACAATTTGTTGTAAGTTCCTCAGATCCACCGCTACTGACCCAATCAAAGGTACAAAACAAGTCATAAGTTGTCAGTATCTTCACAGGTTTTGTCAAAGTGTTAATTAGTTTTTTACGACACAAATCCACAAAAATGTTCTCCTTTCCGCCCAGGATGTGCTTCTTGATGATCAGGCGTGGGAAGACCACGATCTTCACAGACGCTAAGGAGTCCACCACCGTGTATGAGCTGAAGCGCATCGTGGAGGGCATTCTGAAGAGAGCACCAGGAGGAGGCCAGAGACTCTTCAAGGTAGCTGTCAACGTGGAGCCTCAGCTGTGTTGTGTGGGTTCCTGGAAGGCTCCCTGCTGCTCTCAGCCTTGTACTGAAGTCAGAGGGTTCAGAGTTTTCTCCTTTTGGGTTGTGCACAGTTCACCGAGTTCAAGGGTGTTCAAAATCTGGTCCTGTATGTTTAGATGTTTCCTGCTCCAGCAGGAAGCTAAATCCTCCACTCACCAAACCTTTCATACCTGTGGAGCACGTTGCTTTAACCCGACCCCGCGAAATATGTTGAACTCAAACGAGTCTCTGGCAAATTGGTACCTGACTTCTGGTCCGTGACCTCTGACCCCTGTCCTGTCTCCTGCACCTATGACCAGGTTCTGGTAGGACAGTAAAACCCTGGGAGACTGTGGCTTCACCAACCAGACCGCTCGGCCCCAGGCCCCAGCTACTGTAGGGCTGGCTTTCCGCGTTGGAGGTACGTACACTGGAACAGAACCGTGATCCGCTGGAACTCCGCACTGTGGAGGGGCATTTTTTTCTCTCTCACTCTCTGTAGGACTGTCCTCGGGCAGGGTAGCTGTGACAGGAAAGTTGTGGGTTTTTCTGTTTTGATATGGTAAAGAATGAAGAGGTGTTGTTCCTTAGACTGGAGCCACTGAACGTATTGGACCTGACAGTCAGTATAGGGCTTGATCCTGTAGCTAGTAGAGAAGGAGAGGATTTCTTGGTTATGGAAAATACTGTTCCTTAAATAGTAACTATACTACTAATCAACTGTTTGAATAGTAGTAGCCCTACCTATATTGTCTTCGATACTGCCCAGTTTAGGGTGATGTTGACTGTCCTCCAATCACCGTTCCTCTTTCTAACCTCACCTCTTCTCCTCTCACCTTTCCCCTTCTGCTTTCCTCCTGCTTCACTTTCCAACACTTCTCTCCATTCCCCTACCTCTCTCCCCTTCATCCTCTCCCCTACCTCCTTTCCTCTCTCTCTTCACCTCCCCCTTCTCTCTCCTCTCCAGATGACTCGTTTGAGCAGCTGCAAGTGGAGTCCTTCTCCAGCCCTCCAGAGCTCCCCAGACGTGATGAAGCCCCAGGACTCCGGCAGCACCGCCAACGAGCAGGCCGTGCAGTGATGGAGAAGGAGGGGGAGGAGGGTTGGAGGTGGGGGGAGGGGGGATGGGTGGAGTAGGCTGTCGGAAAAAAACACTTTGGAAAGATGAAAGGCAGCATAGAGGAAGTGTACTATAATTAGAGTTGATTTCCAGAATGGGGTTGGACATGATAGAGAATCAATCCAGGCCATATCCAAGTTCCCTTACCTAGGGTTACCTTACCTTCACCCTACTAGCCCTCCCACACTCATACTGATGTGCTTCTTCAAACCAGATTATTTTTTACGTGTCTCTCTCTCTGCTTCTCCCTTCGAGGTTTGACACCCAAGAACAGACTCTAAGCCAGTCGGTTCAGTGTCAACGTGCTGGTGTGAGAGTGTGTGTGTGTGTGTGTGTGTGTGAGAGTGTGTGTGAGAGTGTGTGTGAGAGTGTGTGAGAGTGTGTGTGAGAGTGTGTATGTGTGTGTGTGTTTAGATTATAATAATTATCACCACCATTATCTGTAATATAACTAGGTTGTTTGTGTAGTGGAAGGAATGTGCATGGGACAAGTAGTGATGGAGAACTGCATGATTGAATTCAAACATTTAAAAGAAAAGGAAGAGGAGGGTCAGTCCATCAGCCTCAACCACAACTTCTCCTTTATGTTCACTGTTTCTCCTAGCTTGTCTCACTTCCTGTTTGCATCCCTGAAAACAGCAGATGTTCTCCAAAGCTGGCCAGGGAACAGACCATCTGAGGCGTCAAACAAATGCTGTTTTTTTTTGTTTTTTTTCACGTCTGGAGATACAATCATCTGAGGTTCTTTAGTCTGGAGAAATTGTACCTTTTGATCCTTTTGTTTAGTTTCTTTTGCACTAACACCAAAGGCAGGGATTGCTCCTCAAGCTGGAGATAAAGTTGGTTGAGAACATTATTTTAAGGACATACTTTTTTTTGGGGGTGGCATATTTAAAGAGCTTGACCTC
This sequence comes from Hypomesus nipponensis, assembly GCF_054491055.1. NCBI lineage: Eukaryota > Metazoa > Chordata > Actinopteri > Osmeriformes > Osmeridae > Hypomesus > Hypomesus nipponensis. Next base: position 734,834 of record NC_140373.1, on the reverse strand, counting down.
CATGAAAGGGTCATCATGTTTTTGGACTCCTGGGGTTGTTGGGGATTTGTGCGTGACATCTAAGAATTCCCCCCAATAACATACACATAGCCTGTAACTGTGAGCTTAATAAAGTTTTTTTTCTTTTTTACTACTTGTTTCTTCTGTGTTTATTCAAGAGCGTCCTTATAAACTGCGCGTGTTCGTAAGTGAACGTTCTCATAAACGGGATTGATATTAAGGTATGTTAAGCTACTTTCAGATATTTTCCTTATCTGGTATATCATGTATTTAGCAGATACTTTTCTCACAAGCAACATACATTTGCGGGTTTGGACCTGTGAGCTGATCTAGTCGTCAATAGCTACAGAATTATGCCCATCATGGTGCCCAGGATCCCGCAGTGCTGAGAACGAAGTTCCCTTTTGATGAGCAACAGGCAGGCCTACTGTAAATGCGATTTTGACCTGCCTGACTGTGTTTAACCTAAATTGAGGTAGGCTAAAAAACAAAATAAACACAAGTTGGATAGGGATTCGTATAAATAAATCAACGTTAATTCTTATCCCGACAGTTCTTCGGACTACATTTACAAATCCCAAATTTTGTATGCCAAATATGGCCTAGGAATGTATAAGGTGACGTCATTTGCCGGGGTAATGGGGGGTTGTAACCGCAATAATTTAACTACGCCTTCTCCGGTCTGTCGCATCGGTAGGCATTCTGCAGGAAGAGACTTCCACCGAGGAGAAAAAGGGACGCCCTCCTTTTTATCCACCCGCTGCTGGCGGATAACGGTATCCAAAAAGTTCCTCCAGGGCCAACGCAGACAATAGCGCCGTTACTGATTTAATGTAGCTAGTCATGTGGTAGGCTAATGAAGATATCCGTCAATAGAATAAAATACCAAACAAGCTAATGCTGTTCAAAATACAGGTTTTTTCACATCAAGAGGAAGAAACTCATTTGAGATACCATGGATGATTTGGGTATGTATTACAAAATGTCCTTCATGGGAAACATTAGCGACGTGTTCAGTTTAACGGGATCTGACTGGGAGAAGGGGTGGAGTATAGGCACAGAGGAAGAAGGGAGCAAAAACATAGTTTTTTCTTTTGCCTAAGATGCTTGGAATCCGACATTTTGATATGATGGAAACACAATCTACATGTTTTGTCATCAGTTTCATTGATTATCTATTGACCAAGAAAAATGGCAGACAAAGTAGGCTATTGTTAAACACAATGAAAATACTGACAAAATGGCCCATTTTACCATCACGTTTTTTCTTTAATTAGTTGATTTTACCATATTAAGACATATAACAACCCCAGATGTTAATACTGTCTCGAGTGAGTTATCAGATTTCTGGAGCAAGAACTACACCAGTTGAAGTCTACACTGAGTTTGGTAGTCTTTCACCCTTGATAGAAACATCTGTTTCATAAAACCTGAATGTCGTTGCACACAATAGAACCACATTAAGTGTAGGGGCTTCTTCTAATCTTGTTATTCTCTAAACATAGATTTTTTAGTTTGTGTGTGTGTGTGGGGGGGGGGGGGGGGGAGAGAGGGGAGAGAGAGCGCACAAGCAACAGGAAAAGCTAAATTTTGGGTGTTTTGTTTGCTAGCTCTAACAGGGACTAGAGCTAAAACCTGGCTTCACAGGAGCTGGCTGTAGGTCAGAACAGTCTCCAACAGGAATCACTAACTCAATCCATGTTCTGAAATTAGGTTTAGTCAACCCACAGCGGGACCTATCAGTCTATAGTCCGTGGAAGTATGAGGTGTGATTGGATTCTGGGAAATCTGTGCTTTCATTCCAAGTCTTCAGCGAGGAGTGTGACTGTTGTTAACAGACAAGTCTTTCACAGCTTCCTCTCATCTCCGGCAATAAACAGGCAGAGAGAAACGTTAAACATGTTTCTGACCTGAGAGACAGCACCAGCTCTGTCAGAGATGTTCAGCCCCAGCCCAGGAGCACTGCCCGCACTCAGCCAGAGAAGCACTGAAATAGCCCAGGGGGACAAACTGCTATTTCTAAAGCCGCAAAGTTAAATGAAAATAGAAGGGTTTCTGCACCAGAGAGAACAGAACAGTCATCAGAGCTTCTGTCGGACGTTCAGCTTGTGTGTGTGTGTGTGCTCGAACATATTTCAGACCAGGTAGGGTTGTGCTTAGCAAGCATCAGGAGGAATGTCTGCATCTGGATTGGATTGCACATCAAGGTTTAGTTGCCGGGTGACTGCTAGTGTGTTTGTCAAACAGACCCTCCGTGTTTATGTTGGTGTGTTTATGCTGTTGTCAGTCCTCTTGCCTGGCCAGAGATTCAGCCAGGCCAGGCGTGGAGGAGACCAGGCCAAGGCTAACACTCCACACAGATCTAAATATGGGCATAACTCCCATTCAGAGAACTTCAGCTCCTTATATGAGCAGTCCAGTCACTTAAGTGTGTGTGTGAGAAAGAGAGATAGGGGGAGAGAAAGGGAAAGTGTGTGTGTTTGAGAGTGTGTGTGTTTGAGAGAGTGTGTTGAGTCAGGTTCCCTCCACGTTAGAGAGAAAGTGAGTCACCGTGGGGCAGGTCTGACCAGCCAGGCCCTGCAGTGCCACGTTTATGCGAGGGCTAGGGTTAGGAAAAGGTGCTAGTGCTAGGTGAAGGGTTAGGGAAAGGTTTAGGGATAGGGGAAAGGGTTAAGGAAAGGTTTAGGGCTAGGGGAAAGGTTAGGGAAAGGTTTAGGGATAGGGAAAGGTTAGGGAAAGGCAGATTGAGACTGAGATGCTGTTTTGTATTGTGCAGAGTATTCACTTTCCTACCCCTCCTAGTTGAGGATGACTGCTGATGTCATGCAGAGTTAACTTATCCTTTAACTCTGGTCTCCAGGTAAAGGGATGTATGACATGGTGGTGAACTGCAGCGTGGAGGAATACTGTTAACTGCTCTGGGTGGTTACCCTAGCCTGAGTGACATTTGGGAGCAGGGCAAAGGGAGGAGGAGACTGGAGTATCTGTCCTCCCAGCCTTCCTCTTTGGTTTCCTTCTCTCAGAGGCAGGGGAGATACGAGACCTAAATGTTCTGTTCTGAAAGTGAACTTTAGTATTTTTCATTCATGTCATTTGATGTGTGTATGGTTCCCGCTTTCTCTTGTCTTCTTCTGATTGGTCAGTTTAACCTTCCGTCTGATTTGCCCGCCTCTCTTTGTCCTCTTTGCTGCAACTGATTGGTGTTTGCTTGTTTGTATTGCTGACCCATTGGTCAGTGAGTGTGTCTGTCTCCCTTCAGGACTGCCTGAGCCACCTAACTACCCTCTCAGTCCTCGTATTGTTGTCTTTGGTACGTAACTGTCAGTGTGTTTCTCTGTCAGCATGTAGTGTCCCAGCATCCACCTCTCCCTGTGTTGTTCTCTACCAGTCTCCCCTTCATCTCTCATCTCATGGTCTCCCCTTCATCTCTCATCACGGTCTCCCCTTCATCTCTCATCATGGTCTCCCCTTTCAACTCTCATCATGGTCTCCCCTTCATCTCTCATCACGGTCTCTTCATCACTTCAGCTAGCATGAGTCCAACCCATGATAATAAACCTTTGTATAGATAACCGTTTTAGTCTGAAGGACAATGTGTTCGTCTCCACTTACAGAGCCATCCTCTCCTCTCTCCTCTCCGCCTTTCCACTTCTTCTTCTTCCCCTCCTCTCTCCTCCTCCCCTCCCCCCCCCTCATCAGTATGCCCTCCTAGCTGACCTGGAGAACACCACCTCTCCTCTAGCCAGGTGTCCTGTCCTGCTGACCTCTGACCCTCCAGTGGCCCCTGACCCTGCAACCTCCGCCCCCCAGGACCCTGCCCAGCCCAGGCCCCCGCCCCCGGCCTACACCCCCCAGCAGGTAGGAGAGCCTCCTGCCCCCCCCCTCCCCCCAGTATGCAGCAGAGCATGCCTAACATAAGTGATGCTCTGACAGGAGAGATGCAAGCAAAGATGAGAAGAACCAAGGCAGCCCAGCTTCACTGCTGGTAACTGGATCCTGGATTCAGGAACACTTGAATGTAACTACTGTGTCACTATATAGCACATGGCGTTGCCATGTGTGTACATGGAGGTTCATGTAACCATAATGCAATGCACTGCCGTGTATTTGTTTAGCAGCAATTTTCCTGTACAGCTGGGTCTCATGCTCCTCCTCTTTCTCCAGACGGTTTCAGCTGCCATGAAGTCCAACGGCTCGAAGAACCCAGTCCCAGAGAAGCTGTACAGGTAACACCTGCTGACACGAGTCTGATTCATGTTGTGTCGGTAACAGGAAATTATGTGTAGGTCTCGGATTTTAGTTCCTTACTTTCTTGCTAAAGTAAAAGTAATTTATCCAGCTGCGTCCACAGCCTCACCACCCTTGGCAGAAACAGTAGAAACATAATTTGTTTAGGAGTCACTTGAATCTGATTTTTTCCAACCTGATATTGAGTTTCTCACAGTATGACCATGTCTTTAGTTAAGATTACACCTTCTCTTTCTTTGTCTATTTATTTTTTCCTCCCTCCCTCCCTCCCTCCCTCCCTCCCTCCCTCCCTCCCTCCCTCCCTCCCTCCCTCCCTCCCTCCCTCCCTCCCTCCCTCCCTCCCTCCCTCCCTCCCTCCCTGCTCTCTCTTCCCTCTCTCTTTCTCTCTCTCTCTCTCTCTCTCTCTCTCTCTCTCTCTCTCTCTCTCTCTCTCTCTGTCTCTCCCTCCACCAGTACAGTAAACAAGCCTCGCTCGCCCCGTGCAGTGGAGCCTCCCCCCCCCACCTTCTCCTCGTCCTCCGTGCTGGGGGCGGGGCTGGGGGCGGGGCTGGGGGGCGGGTCTGAGTGAACTGGACCACCTGCTGCAGGAGCTCAACGCCACGCAGTTCAACATCACAGGTCAGCCAGGTCAGGGCCTGACGGGATATGTAGGCCTAGGTCAGGCAGCCTAGTGGAGTAATGAGCATGCTGATGTGTTCTGCTATAGATGAGATCCTGGCTCAGTTTCCCTCTAAGAAGGACGAGATGAAAGACTTCCAGGGGCCTTCCCTCTCCTCCAGGTACTCACACCTGTACTCACACCTGTACACACACCTGTACTCAAACCTATACTCACACCTGTACACACACCTGTACTCACACCTGTACACACACCTGTACTCACACCTGTACACACACCTGTACTCACACCTGTACTCACACCTGTACACACACCTGTACTCACACCTGTACTCACACCTGTACACACACCTGTACTCACACCTGTACTCACACCTGTACACACACCTGTACACACACCTGTACTCACACCTGTACTCACACCTGTACACACACCTGTACACACACCTGTACTCACACCTACAGGAGGGTTCAGTCAGCAGACACCAGAGTGACAACCAGGGGAGATTCAAACCTGCAACCTCTTGATCTGCAGTCACATGCTCTAACCACTGAGCTGAACTAACCCTAACTTGTCCTCTCCAGCCCAGTGAAGCCTTCTCAGCCACTTCAGCCACTCTGGAGCTGGACAAGCTTATGGCCTCCCTGTCTGACTTCAGAGTCCAGAGCACGGTGAGACACACACACACTCACACACACACACACACTCATACACACAAACACACACACAAACCTCTCTCTCTTGAGACTCCAGTCGTTCTTCTCAAACCTGTTTCTCTGTCTCCCTCCAAAGTCTGCCAGTCTGCCAAGTAGCACATCTGAACTGCTCATCAACTTCCTGCTCTCTGACTGCTCCTCTCTCCTATTAGCCGCCTGCACCTGTCAATCAAGTGGTCACTGTGCCAACGCAGCCAGCCCCGCCCCCCCCAGGCCTCATCCGGAGGCTCATTGGACAGTATGCTGGGACTCCTCCAATCAGACCTGAGCAGGCAGGGTGTCCCCACCTCCTCCAAGGGGAACTGCTCAGCCTGTCAGAAGCCTGTGGTCGGACAGGTGAACATGCTCTCTCACTCTCAGCTGAGACACACAGGGAGTCATGGGACATTCTCCAAGCCGTGCTGTGAAACACCTCAATGTGGTCTGCTATGTACGTCAAAGGATGTGTGTAAAATGCTTTGTTGCCCCTGCCCCTGCCCCTACTCCTGCCCCCTGCAGGTGGTGACGGCGCTGGGGCGGGTGTGGCACCCAGAACACTTTGTATGTACCGAGTGTGAGACGGAGCTAGGCAGTCGAAACTTCTTTGAGAAGGACAGACCGCGGCCGTACTGCGAGTCAGACTACTTCACCCTGTACTCCCCTCACTGCGCACACTGCAGCAAGCCCATCCTCAACGTGAGAGCAGCGTGTGTGTGTGTGTGTGTGTGTGTGTGAGAGTGTGTGTGTGTGTGTGTGTGTGTGTGTGTGTGTGTGTGTGTGTGTGTGTGAGAGAGAGTGTGTGTGTGTGAGAGTGTGTGTGTGTGTGTGTGTGTGTGAGAGTGTGTGTGAGTCTACTGTACTGTGCACTTACGAGGAACAAGCAAGTTGTGTGCCAGACTCAACAGGACTATATATTTAGCGATCCCTGATCTTAAGAAGTTTGCTCACTTTAACTCCCTTATTTACCTATTACATCATGTAGTTCCACAAATAACTAATATCAAGCTAATATTGACAAGAAAAGCGGTGAGAAAAGGTGTTTTTTATACCCTCAAACTACAAGCCCACTTTGTGTTCTCCTTCTGTAGAAGATGGTCACTGCCCTGGACAAGAACTGGCATCCGCAGTGTTTCTGTTGCGTCAAGTGCAGCCGGGCGTTTGGGGAGGAAGGTAATAAACATGGCACATCCTGTCTAGAGCAGGTCCAACACAACAGGGACCCCAGCTTCACCGAGCCTCTTTGTTCTGTGTTCCTCCAACACGTCACGCTGTGCTGGTCTGAGGGTGGTGTTGGTGATGTCGCTGGGGTGAGGGTTCGAGTCCGGCAAGCATAGCTACAGGGCCTGAAAACAAGCTCTCTCATTGTATTGTGATGAACTTTTATAGATCTTTTCATTCTGCTGTGGTCCACTTACAGAGCCCAACTCTCCTCCTCTCCCCTCTTCTCTCTTTTCCTCCCAAACAAATCTCAAATTCAAAAATTGAATCCGAAACGCTAGAATCAGATGTTCACCCCCTACCCCCCTCTCCCTGTGTTGCAGGTTTCCATGACCGCGAGGGCCAGCAGTACTGCCAGCAGTGTTTCCTGTCTCTGTTTGCCTCACACTGCCAGGGCTGCTCCCAGCCCCGTCCTGGAGAACTACATCTCAGCTCTGAGCGCTCTGTGGCACCCACACTGCTTTGTGTGCAGGGTGAGTGGAGGAACGCTGTCTCACCCCCTCCCTACCTCACCCTCACATCCTTCCTGTCCAGTCTCCCGACCTCCCCTACCTCACCGTTCCAAACCTCACCCTAACCCCCCTTTCTCCCCCCCAGGAGTGCTACAGCCCGTTCGTGAACGGCAGCTTCTTCGAGCACGAGGGCCAGCCGCTGTGTGAGGCCCACTACCACCAGTCCCGGGGCAGCCTGTGCCAGGCGTGCCAGCAGCCCATCCTGGGCCGCTGCATCACCGCCATGGGCGCCAAGTTCCACCCCCACCACCTGGTCTGCCACTTCTGCCTCAAGCCGCTCAGCAAGGGCTGCTTCAAGGAGCAGGAGAACAAGCCCTACTGCAACCCCTGCTTCATCAAGCTCTTCGGCTAACCCCCCCCCCTCACCCCCCCCTGCCCCCCCTGAGGTGAACTCCACACCTGAGAGAGACTAGTCAGGACTAAAGCCATGATTTTACAAAAAAGATATTAAAAACGTTTATGGTGTTGTACTTCAATTCATTCATGTACTGTATTGATTCAAATTGAATATTGACCACTGAATTGTTCAACAAAAGAAGGATTGGAGAGATGAGTTATTGAATGCCAAAGTAAGGTTTTAATGAAAAAGACTTGTACTGTATATAGTGCAAGTGAAACCCATTTAATATATTTGCTTTATATTACAAAAATATAATTGTCACTGCTAATGCATTATACTATGTATTATGTATGTTAAGTATGTTGTGTAACGGACTATTATGCATCGCCATTTTAATAGTGCCAAAGATGTTTTTATATTCTCACAATTTTGCTATGCAATTATAAAAATTAAAAAAAACTGCCAAAGATTAATAAAGTCTTTTTTTGCCCTGAAATTTGAGTTTAATATATATTTTACTTATTACTTAGAACGAAGTGAAAACATGCCAGGCATATAAAAAGCTGTATTATTATTATCCACGCTAACAGTCTGATTTATTTGGCTGGGATTTGATACACAGGTAATCCTCCTGGATGATAGCGCACCCTTTGTTACGGGGTGGCTTTAACAGTCAGACAGGACAACTTCTGCACCGCTGACCAGTTAATGTATCCTTAAATCTATGTCAGATCTATCTGTCAAATATGTAGGCTATATCAAAAGATTCTACGCATGCCCAGTGTCCTCCCGCTTGCGCGCCTTCACAGGTGTGCTCATTTAAATACGCTAATGAGATCGCAGACACGCTCGAGCACAGACAGATCGGAGACATACTGACGGACGTGAGCTTATATGAATCATATATCTTTAAAGATTATACATGAGTGCCTCAAAACAAAAAGTAAGTTATAATATTCCTTTATGCGCATTGAAATGTTGTGTTAAACTAGCTACGTTGGAGGCTACTGTAGGTCATAATTAACGCTAGGTTATGAAAACAACTACACGTGTTGAAGCAACAGGTAGAAACATCGGAATGTCTCTTAACACATCTAACGCAGCAGTTCCCTGTCGCGTTTGAATGGGAAGTAATTATTAATTTCACGTTTGTTTTTTTGCGTAATTAAAGGGAGTCCCAGTCTGTTAAACAATGCCGGTGAAACTTCACCACAGCAGATAATAACATTTGAATCCGCTTTTCCCCCGTTTACTTGAAGGACATTTGAAAAGGTCTCTCCGCCTGAATGGCTAGAAAACGGAGGTGACTGGAGCGGAGAGGAGGGAGGTAGACACGGGGAGGATTACTCCAGGAGATGGCGGAGGAGGATGAAGAGACTTCGATCTTTACAATGAAGAGACTTTTGGCATGGGTATGGTTCATCCACGAAGTTCTTTAAGGCAGGGAACAATAAGAAACGGTTAACCAACGCAATTTCTTAAATTTTTTCTACTAACTTTGTGATCCTTCCCTGATGTAGACATGGAGGAATCGGGAGGGGGTCCCACCAACTCTCTCCTCCAGTTCAAGCCGCCTCCATCTCCTCCTCCCCCCGCGCCACCCGCCTCGCCTCCCCTGGCCTCCCGGTTCCCCCTCTCCCCCCAGCCCAAGGCCCCAGCACCCCCCAGGCCTGCGAGGCAGAGGCTGGAGCCAGCCAGGGGGAAGAGGCTGAGGGCCGGCCAGGGGGGAGAGGCCGGGTGCAGATGTTTGAAGATCCGGCGGTGATGAGAACAGTGGAGGGGCGGCCTAGCCTGAAGGTGAGTGACGTTAGTAGTTCATACCGGTTAGTGTAAATACAGACCGTTCCTAGTGTGTCTAGCTAGCCTGTAAGACAGTCCAGTGTCTAGCTAACCTGCTAGCCTGTAAGCCAGTCCAGTGTCTAGCTAACCTGCTAGCCAGTGCAGTGTCTAGCTAGCCTGCTAGCCAGTCCAGTGTCTAGCTAGCCTGTAAGCCCGTCCAGTGTCTAGCTAGCCTGCTAGCCAGTCCCAGGGTCTAGCTAGCCTGCTAGCCAGTCCAGGGTCTAGCTAACCTGCTAGCCTGTAAGCCAGGGCAGTGTCTAGCTAGCCTGTAAGCCAGTCCAGTGACGTGAGGTGGTGTTTTCCAGAGTCTGGACAGCGCCATCCTGGACTGTGGGACCATATCCCGCTGGGACGCTCTTGATCCAGATGCTGTGAGTCTTTGCCTCTCCAGAGCATGGGGATGGGTACAACTGTGGTTAGAGCAGAAATAAAGGTCCCAGGGTTTAAATCCCCCCCTGTACTTCTTTTTGGATAAAAGCGTCTGCTAATGATAAATTATTCCACCATCCTCCTCTGTAGTGGATGTTACCATCTTACAGGAGTCCCAGACGCACCCCAGGCCTGATCCTACAGGTACCTCCAGTCTGTTGCTCCTCCAATCGCAGGTTTCACCTTTGTCACAGCCGGCCAGTAACACGGCTTCTCTCACAGGACAACGCCATCGTGTGTGTGATATCGACCGAGGCTTGCAGGCACCCTACCTCCTCCAGTCCACCAGGGGCAGGAGAGGGACCCCAAGGGGGCCGTTTGGCCTGCGCTGCCCTTCTCAGGTGAAGGGTTGATGAAGGCTTGATGTCTGTCTGTGGGGGTCCAGATGGTCCAGGGACTTCTGCTCAAGGCCTCCTCGTGTGTTGTCTTGGTTACAGATGTCTCCTATGACGCACGGCTCTCCCATCATCACCCGGCGGCCTTTGAGCCCGCAGCAGTACTCCAACCAGGTCCCTCCTCCTTCCTACTCCAGTTTCATGCTGTACAGATAGTACAGTGCAGCAAAAAGATCCAATGTAATATTGTTTTTGAATGTGCTATATAGATAAACATTAATTGATTGATGATGACGTGTCTTCTCACGACAGACTGTAGACTTCCTGCTCCCCGGCCAGCCGCCCCTGCCCCTCCACCCCCAAGATGATGCAGCTGCGCTTCGGCGCCAACTCACCCAGACCCTCCCCCTTTTACAGCCCCTCGTCCAATCCCCTGCAGCAATTCAGGTACCTGTGCAGCCCCTGGCGTTCCTGACCGTGACTCAGTCGTGTAACCGTGTCGCCACGCTTCGTAGGTACCGGAATCTGAACTCCTTTAACGCGTCCTTTGTCAGGTACTGGGAGTCCCACTCCTTTTAAAGCGTGCTTCGTCGTACCAGTGTCTCACACCACACATGGGAATTTAATGTTGTTTCATCAAATATGACTTGGCTGCACCATACTATGCAATATTGCACACATTTTACTGTTGCCCTGTACCTGGGAGCTGGGATGCTTACTGTTGCCCTGTCCCTGGGAGCTGAGATGTTACTGTTGCCCTGTACCTGGGAGCTGAGATGTGGGCACTGAGTATGCAGAGACCCCTCGGCTCAGATCCCTCTAATCCTGTTAGAACTACGCACTTCTGGTGATGGAGTTTCTGCCGTACTTTCTGTATCTGTGTGTCCCTCTCCCTCCAGGATCCCAGGCCCAGTGACTCAGCTCCATCCACAGCACAGGCGTCTGCTGAGCCAACGACAGCAGAGATCTCAGAGGTGGGTGACCATCCTGTCAGCCCGGTCCACTTTTATTTCATATTTATTTAGTTTGTTTGGTCCTAGTGGCTGGCTAGCCCTGCTGGCTGGTTGGCCCTGGTGCTAGCAGAGGTCGGTAATGACACTCCCTCCCCCCTCCCCCCTCAGGAAATGCAGATGGGGCTGGGACCCCTACTGTCATCTGATGTCCCCAAAGGAGAAGGACTGGATCATCAGGCTGCAGATGATCCAGCTGCAGAGCGAGAACCCTCACCTGGACGACTACTACTACCAGGTACCACTAACTAGTACTACCAGGTACCACTAACTAGTACTACCAGGTACCACTAACTAGTACTACACGGTACCACTAACTACTACTACCAGGTACCACTAACTAGTACTACACGGTACCACTAACTAGTACTACACGGTACCACTAACTAGTACTACACGGTACCACTAACTACTACTACCAGGTACCACTAACTAGTACTACACGGTACCACTAACTAGTACTACACGGTACCACTAACTACTACTACCAGGTACCACTAACTAGTACTACACGGTACCACTAACTCAGCATGCACATACACGGTACCACTAACTAGTACTACACGGTACCACTAACTACTACTACCAGGTACCACTAACTAGTACTACACGGTACCACTAACTAGTACTACACGGTACCACTAACTAGTACTACACGGTACATACTAACTACTACTACCAGGTACCACTAACTAGTACTACACGGTACCACTAACTAATACTACACGGTACCACTAACTACTACTACCAGGTACCACTAACTAGTACTACACGGTACCACTAACTACTACTACCAGGTACCACTAACTAGTACTACACGGTACCACTAACTAGTACTACACGGTACCACTAACTACTACTACACACGGTGCCACTAACTACTACTACCAGGTACCACTAACTAGTACTACACGGTACCACTAACTAGTACTACACGGTACCACTAACTACTACTACCAGGTACCACTATGAACTAGTACTACACGGTACCACTAACTCAGTACTGCACACGGTACCACTAACTAGTACTACACTGTACCACTAACTACTACTACCAGGTACCACTAACTAGTACTACCAGGTACCACTAACTACTACTACCAGGTACCACTAACTAGTACTACCAGGTACCACTAACTACTACTACCAGGTACCACTAACTAGTACTACACGGTACCACTAACTAGTACTACACGGTACCACTAACTAGTACTACCAGGTACCACTAACTACTACTACCAGGTACCATTAATTAGTAATACTACCAGGTAGGTTACCCAGGCTAACCAGTCCAGAACCCATGGTGAACCATGTGGCCTGTTTGCCGGGGTGCTGACAGGTCCCTCTTGACAGGAGTATTATCCTGACTGTGCGTCCTTCTGACAGGAGCATTACATTGAGTCATTTAGCAGACGCTCTTATCCAGAGCAACTTACACTAAGTACAGTAACATTCCCCCAAGGCAAGTAGGGTGACGTGCCTTGCCCAAGGACACATCATTTTAGCTCGACCGGGAATCGAACCGGCAACCTTCATATTACTAGCCTCCATCCTTCGGTAATACTCCTGTCAGAGGGACACACCGTCACTGTCATATATATATATATATATATATATGTATGTATGTATGTGTGTGTGTGTGTGTGTGTGTGTGTGTGTGTGTGTGTGTGTGTGTGTGTGTGTGTGTGTGTGTGTGTGTGTGTGTGTGTGTGTGTGTGTGTGTGTGTGTGTGTGTGTGTGTGTGTGTGTGTGTGTGTGTGTGTGTGTGTGTGTGTGTGTGTGTGTGTGTGTGTGTGTGTGTGTGTGTGTGTGTGTGTGTGTGTGACGGTGTGTCCCTCTGACAGGAGTATTACCGAAGGATGGAGGCCAAGCTGGCGGAGGAGGAGCTAGGGCTCCGGGGGAGCAAGAGAGACCCTCCCAAGCTGACCACGCCCTATGTCACCAAGGCTGACTCCTACACGCCAGGGTAGGTGCCTGCAGGACAGCTCCTCCAGCAGGCTGATTTCGACCCCAGCGGTTCCCTGGGTTTCTGCTGGTTCTGAGTGGTGTTCTGGTTATGCTTCAGTGCTGCACATCGAAGGCTCCTTGGGGTCAAGTTGCCGTGTCGACGTGTTACTCGCCTCGACGGGCCATCAATGCCGTCCAGGCCTACTGTCCCAGTGAGGTGAAGCAGGGGGCACATAACCTTAAAACAATATCCATTATACCTGAACATGATCTGCACACCTGAACATCATTCCATACCAAACAGGAAGTTGCCCCTGCACAGGAACACAGGGATCTCAGTCAGCAACGTCTGGAGGTCCTCAAGAAGATTGAGAAGGTCAGACTCTGCTGCCGAGTCACCTGAGCTGTTACCAACAGTGATGAGGTGTCCCTCCCTGAGTGTGTGTGTTCTGTAGCTGTTTGTGGTCATGCTGGATGTAGAGGAAGCCCAGAGATTGAAGAGTGTGGTGCTGGGGGAGACGGAGGAGAGGAGGCTGGTGGAAAAGACTCAGAGAAAGGTGGAGCAGCTCTATTCCCAGCTGCAGCACCCTGACGCTCTGTGAGTCCAGCAGGGGGCGCAGGCTCCTCTCACAGCTCCTTGCATCAACATGGACTAGTAGGATCTGCGGTTGGCTGATCTGCGGTTGGGTGATTGGCTGTTGCGCTGTGTGGTTTCGTAGGGAGGCGGGGGAAGAGTTTCCTTCCTGTTCTCCTGGTCTCCAAGGGGAAGCGCCTTCTGGCTCGACTCCTCCCCTTCCTGTCCCATGATGCCGCTCTGCACGTCCTGCGCGAGGTGACTGCTCACCTGCCCGTCCTGATGAGCAGGGACTCTGACGAGGTAGACCAATCACCACGCCTGCCTGACGAGGTCGACCAATCATCACGCCTCCCTGCCAACACACCCTTCCTCGACTCTGACCATGAGCTCCTGTTGGAACTGTGCCCTTCTGATCCTTGGCTCCTCTGCTGGTTTCTCTGATCCTTGGTCCTCTGCTGGTTTCTTTGATCCTTGGTCCTCCTCTGGTTTTCTGATCCTTGGTCCTCTGCTGGTTTCTCTGGATGCACTTTACGTGTGTGGCTTTGCATGGAATCTTCTGTTGAAAGAGTAGCAATGTAAACATGCTACCGACCCTGACCTGACTCCATGCTGTTTCATGTGTCTACCTGCAGGCTCTGCCTGTGTTGTACCCTGCTCTCCGTTCTGTGGTTGGAGGCCTGACCTTCAGCCAGCTCATCGGCGTGCTCAGAAACCTGACGTTGTCCTCTAAGAACAGCGAGAGCCTCACGCTAGCCTGTCAGAACAAGGTTATTTGTTACACTTGAGCTATTACGTACCCATTAAGTTATTCTTTAAGACTTTTGAACAACGTACATGTACATATAGTTGTGTTTGAACTGTTTATACACATCATAACCTAGGTTCGAGTAGTGTAGCATCTGTACCTGGTTAGCTCTGCAGTATCTTGAGTGGAACAACACTTCTGTGTGTCCTGGTTCTCCTCAGTTTGGGCTGTCACTGCTGGTACGCTCTCCTCTCCCAGGGAGAGAGGCTGCTATCCTCAGACCTTCCCCTGGAGCCCAGCATCGGAGACTTTGAGACCTGGTATGACTCCTGGTTACACCACTACACAACGATGGAGGAAGCCTCCATGCTTTTTTTTTTTTTTTTTTTTTTTTTTTACAAATACATATGTATATACATATATATATTTTTTTTTATAAGAATGTTTTTTACTAAAGTTTGCATACTTGATGAGGATTCTACTAAACTCTGTTGTACTGTTTTGTGCTCTGCTTTAGTCTACTCTATTTAGGCATCTGTTCTCCTCTCCTGTCTCTTTCCTTTCACTGTCTGGGGGGAAAAAGTTTAAAAACAAAGTCCCCCCCCATAATTAGAGAAAAGTTTCGTAAGGTTGGAAAAAAGAAGTTTAAAACATATATTTCAGAAAAAGAGTTGAACAAATATTTTCAAAAAAATATTTATTACAAAAAGTATTTTTATAAAAAATTTGATTTATTATTATTATTTGGATTATTTGATTTGTCGTTTTGCTGCCTGTACCGTATGGTCTAGCTCAGTGGCTGGGTAGAAACGGTGAATCTGCTTCCTGTTTTTAAACACATCCTCTTCCTGTCTTCAGGACAGACACGGTCTTCCAGGTGGCCTGGCAGCTATCCCAGAGTGCCTTGGTGGAGCCTCTTCTTCTGCCCTCCAACCTGCTCACCCTCTTCTGCCGCTACCTGGACAAGCGCACCGTCCACCAGCTGAAGAGCAACATGGAGTAAGGACTCATGTGGGGTCTGAAGAGAGAACCCTCCAACGCTGAACTAGACACGGGCTTGTCTGCATTGACCGATGCTCCCAGGTGATGTGTGTGTTTTAGAAGCTTCCTCACTCTCCCTCTGTCTGTCGTCTAGATCAGCCACTGGCGTCATGGCTCTCGCGTCCTGAAGAGGGCGCTCTTCTGACGTAGACGAGCCAGTTGTGAGGATGTGAACTGAAGCAGGATGGACGAGGTGTGAATAACAACATCACGCTACTAAAACCTCGTGCTGCTTGTATGACGATGCGTTTTCAAACGCATTAATGTGATTTATTTTCTCCTAATTTTTTTGAGCACGTTCTCTCAGATCTGTTTCCTTTTCATTTAATTTCAGGCCCCAAGTTCTGTAACACACATCTGCCCCCAAGACAGTAGAAATGTGTTGTGTGTGTATATAATCCAAGCCAATGCAAGTGTCAGGAAGATGAGTCTTAGTATGCCCACCAGAGGGTGCTGAGTCTCCTAGCCTCAACTCCTCCACTTTCCACGAAGAACAGAATCATTCAGGGAAAGTGTTTCATTAGGATACCTTTTCAAATGTATTTAAGTTGGTCGCCTATGAAAAGACTTGGGATACTTAACCTAATCTTGGAGGATTGTATTGTAGTTTGTTGCTCTTTTGAGGTGTTAGGGGTTCATGTTTTGTACAGCAAATGTAGTATTTTTGTAAAATCTAATTATGACTTGACCTTTAGGAATGTACATGCATATTTGGGTTCTTTTGTAAAAGAAAAAATATATATGGTTTCCCAAGTGTACATTCTCCAATGCTTGTTGTGTATATTCTAGGCTTTATTTCTATGTTTTAGTTGTATCTTTCATTTCAGTTGGAAGCAGATTCAATATAAAATGCACTCATGTAAAGCACCTGCAACAAAATAAATAAAATTTCACAAAACAAAGTTAAGCTTGCTACCTTATGCACAGAGGTGATTTAATCCTGCCTCGGGCCTCCTGGCCCCCCACTACCCCCTGGCCCCCCACTACCCCCTGGCCCCCCACTGCCCCCTGGCCCCCCACTGCCCCCTGGCCCCCCACTACCCCCTGGCCCCCCACTACCCCTAGGCCCCCCACTACCCCCTGGCCCCCCACTACCCCCTGGCCCCCCACTACCCCCTGGCCCCCCACTACCCCTAGGCCCCCCACTACCCCCTGGCCCCCCACTACCTCCTGGCCCCCCACTACCCCCTGGCCCCCCACTACCCCCTGGCCCCCCACTACCCCCTGGCCCCCCACTACCCCCTGGCCCCCCACTACCCCCTGGCCCCCCACTACCCCCTGGCCCCCCACTACCCCCTGGCCCCCCACTACCCCCTGGCCCCCCACTACCCCCTGGCCCCCCACTACCCCCTGGCCCCCCACTACCCCCTGGCCCCCCACTGCCCCTAGGCCCCCCACTACCCCCTGGCCCCCCACTGCCCCCTGGCCCCCCACTACCCCCTGGCCCCCCACTACCCCCTGGCCCCCCACTGCCCCCTGGCCCCCCACTACCCCCTGGCCCCCCACTGCCCCCTGGCCCCCCACTGCCCCCTGGCCCCCCACTACCCCCTGGCCCCCCACTGCCCCCTGGCCCCCCACTGCCCCCTGGCCCCCCACTGCCCCCTGGCCCCCCACTGCCCCTAGGCCCCCCACTACCCCCTGGCCCCCCACTACCCCCTGGCCCCCCACTACCCCCTGGCCCCCCACTGCCCCCTGGCCCCCCACTGCCCCCTGGCCCCCCACTACCCCCTGGCCCCCCACTGCCCCCTGGCCCCCCACTACCCCCTGGCCCCCCACTACCCCCTGGCCCCCCACTACCCCCTGGCCCCCCACTACCCCTAGGCCCCCCACTACCCCCTGGCCCCCCACTACCCCCTGGCCCCCCACTACCCCCTGGCCCCCCACTACCCCCTGGCCCCCCACTACCCCCTGGCCCCCCACTACCTCCTGGCCCCCCACTACCCCCTGGCCCCCCACTACCCCCTGGCCCCCCACTACCCCCTGGCCCCCCACTACCCCTAGGCCCCCCACTACCCCCTGGCCCCCCACTGCCCCCTGGCCCCCCACTGCCCCCTGGCCCCCCACTACCCCCTGGCCCCCCACTGCCCCTAGGCCACCCGCCTACAACTCTTTTGGAGGCCCCTTGTTTGGCCTCGCTGCCCCCCCCCCCCCCCCCCCCCCCCCCTCTTGCTGGCCTCTCCCCCAAAATGGTTTAGTTGGTGTGTGATGAAGGGTTTTGTACGTCTCTTCACAAACGGAGTGACTAAGTTTTTATCAAGTATTTATCAATCTGCTGATTTGTAGAGAAAACCAGAGCTCTGACAACACAACACCAGGCTTGGTGTCAATCATGTCTCTCAGCTCTGAAGGCCGGAGGACCATCTTTTATAGGGCACAAGAACGTAAACATAGATAGTGACAGTCAGGCAGTAATGACGTCACAACAATCTTAGAGAAAGAGATTCACTGCTCCCAACACATGACCACACATGACCAGAGAGGTCATAGTTGGAGCTCTCCTTGTAGACATGACAAGAAACATTTAGCCAGTACTTTCTCCTGATCCCGAACATCTATTAACCCTGACACAATCTACTCTTATTAATAGCAAGCTTACATGAGAAGATACTAACTAGAATCCAATGACTAGTTCTATTGATTAGTAAATAATGTAAGCACACAGGAAATTGCAATTTATTCCACATGTGTCAGACATTTTCAGCCATGTAACAGGAAGGTCACATTCTGACAGCTATCAAAATGTACCCTCTTGTGCCCAGGTCCAGCTGTTGACCAGATCAGTGTCCGTCTTGCTGTGATACGTACCGAGGACAGATGAGTCATCTGAACCTGTCCTGCTCACACACCACAGTGCAACATTCCTGAGAAGGGAGGCTGTGCCGCTGCCCAGCTTGGGCAGGACCGGGCTAGGCCGCGCTGCCCGGGCTGGGCTGATAAGTGCGGCTCCAAAAGCAGAGAGGCTGGAAGCTTCCCTGGCGCTCCGCGCCGCCTGGCCTGATGCTCCGCTCTGTTGCCAGACCTGCTTGTCCTTTCATGGTGCTGTCAGGGATGCCTCCGGACATCAGAATGTGACCCCGTGTGCGACCTCACCCACTGTGAAGCCCCTCTGCCAGTTTGGCTGTGTCTGGGCCCCCTGCATCCTATAGACGGGCAGATCCATCCAGCACTGGCAGACAGAGCCAATATTGTCCCTTTGTCTGGGAGGGGGCAAGAATGTGGGAGCAGGGGACCAGCTGTGAGACCAGGATGGAGGAATGTTGACTTGGGAGGACTGGGGGAGGCACAGGAGGCAGTATAGAGGCAGTATAGAGACAATAGAGGCAGCAGAGGCCTACTGTAAAATGGCGCAGCACAGCTCTTTCTAGTAAATCCCCCTCCTCCCTCTGTCTACAGTAGTAATGACCAGAGCCATCCATCAACCCCCCTTCCCCCTCATGTCTGGATCCCCCAGGATGACACGTCCGTGTCTGGAGCCTGCTTGGTTGGCCCCAGGGGCCCACCCAGGACCCCACCCTCCACTGCAAGGCCTGTTCTGGGTGACTTGGCTGGGGCTTCATGTGTTGTGGTCCTCTAGTCATATATCTGCTTCACATCAGCACGGCTGCTGTTGTGGAGACAGGAGCTGCTAATGGACGACCCACATCTGTACAGAACAGGATGAAGCAGAAACAGACAAGCAGTGAATACAAGTCTTAACCTTAGGAAGGAAAAGCAAGTTTGACATGTTCTTCACGTTACTATAAAACACAGTTGTCAGATGAAGCTCTGAAGTGTGTTTTCGAAATGCTTTTTAGAGAACAGGTCTTAATGTTCTATAAAAATATATGCATCTTATACATAGTATTGTATGGTCAGTATTAAATATACTAGCAGGGCATCTTTGTGCCAATAACCCTTTGAAACATAAAACAGACTTAGATTTCAGTCATTCTTTCATTCCTGCCAGCCCTGCTGTTGGCAGGAATGGGAGTTCAGTGTCGGCAAAAGAGCTGTCAGAGCCAGGCAGCGTCACAGACATGAGGAGAGCTGGCCACTGGGACCGGTTCAGATCCATGAAGGTATTTATGACGGCTCACTGGCTGGTCCAGGATCAGAACCTAGTGACCTTTAGAGGCACACACACTTGGGTCTGAGTACACAGGAGTATATATGACAGAACACAGGAGTACATATGACAGAACACAGGAGTATATATGACAGTATACAGGAGTATATATGACAGTATACAGGAGTATATATGACAGTATACAGGAGTATATATGACAGTATACAGGAGTATATATGACAGAACACAGGAGTACATATGACAGTATACAGGAGTATATATGACAGTATACAGGAGTATATATGACAGTATACAGGAGTATATATGACAGTATACAGGAGTATATATGACAGTATACAGGAGTATATATGACAGTATACAGGAGTATATATGACAGTATACAGCAGTAAGCATCAGGAGAGAGCAGACAGAGAATCCTTGTCAAACTGAGGTGAGGTTTTCTACACGCTAGGCAGAGCGACACACTAACATCCTGATGCCCCCAATATCACCCTACAACTCTCCTGTTCAAACCCCCAACCTTGACCCCCCCACCCCCTCCATCTCAGTCCCCCACTCCAGCCTCAGCCATCCAGACCCTGTCCAATCTGCCCCAGCCTTCCCGGCCTCTGCAGCGCCCCAGCCTCACTGTGGCCTCAGCCCTCTGGCCTCTGCAGCGCCCCAGCGTCTCTGTGGCCTCAGCCCTCTGGCCTCTGCAGCGCCCCAGCGTCTCTATGGCCTCAGCCCTCTGGCCTCTCAGCCCCCCCAGCCTCTCTATGGCCTCAGCCCTCTGGCCTCTGCAGCGCCCCTAGCCTCACTGTGGCCTCAGCCCTCTGGCCTCTGCAGCGCCCCAGCCTCACTGTGGCCTCTGGCCTCTGCAGCGCCCCCGGCCTCGCAGTGGGGGCCCTCAGGCCAGCCAGGCAGCAGACACTGCAGAGAGCACATCCATCAGTCACAGTCAGGGGGAGCCCAAACACACATGGCTACCCTGCTGTTAAACCACTTTATTAATGTCAGGGGCAGAATGTAGCCCAGTGGAAGAGCATGGGGACGGCTGAAACTCAGTAGAATGACACACTTCTGATCCTTGATCTTCTGCCGTACTTTCTAAATGCACTATCACTATCACTATCACTTTGACTACTTCTTATCTATTTGGTGTACATGAACAGTGGTCCTGTGTTTGGTGACGACGCGCCAGTCCTCTCCTGCATGTAAGCAGATGGATGCCAGGACAGGAAACAGGCAGAGAGAAAGAATTTGACTCTGATTATTTGTCTTCACTGTGCCTGAAATGCTGCCATACTGACGACACGTGTCTGTGTGCATGTGTGTGTGTGTGCGTGTGTGTGCGTGTGTGTGTGTATGGACGTGTGTGCTTCTGTGTGGGAGGTCTGGATATTCATGTTTATGATATGTTTATGCGCTAGTTTTTTTTGTGTGATTTAGGTGCATGTATGAAAGTGTCTCAGTTCAGACAAGAATGCCTCTCCAACCTCCCAACACTTCGCTCTCTGCCAAAGCTGACTGCAACAGGACGGGGTGAGCTGGCGTGGGGGGGGAGGGGGGTTGTAGATGAGGCCTAGTGGCCTTCCAGACAGACCCTCTCAAACACATTAACAACTCCTAAAATCCTCCATTAAAGTTTAATTTAATGGAGGATTTTACATTTAATCCGTTGTAGATCTTTACGACACTACAACATCCTGTCTTCAAAAGACAGCTCCATCCATGTGTAGTATTCGGTCACACTAAACCTGAAATTCACTGTGACAACAGATTACAAGAACATAAGTGGACAAACCTTATGAAATGATGTGAAGATGTTTGGGGGGGAAGGCGGGAGGAGAGGGGGGTTAAGGATGGGGGAGGGGGCAGAGCTGGTACCCGGAGGGTGAACAGAGCTGGTCCGTGAGGCTGGGGTTCAGCCAAGTGTGTGAGAGGTCTGAGGAGGGTCAAAGGTCAATCGTTAACCTCTCCTTGACCCCATAACAGGAGGATCTGGAATCTGCCCTAAAGGTGAGACCTTCACTTTTTCTCTTTTTTTCTTCTCGACACACAAAGAGGTCAGTCACTAAGATGAGATCATGGAAAATCCTGAATGGGTGTAGAGTAGTATGGACTGAAGGTGGCTCATACATGAATCTAACTCCAGCCTTTCTCTCTCTGTCACTGCATCCACTTCCTAAATCTAAGGCACAAGATGATGTCACTTCCTCCTCATCACATTGTAACCAATGACGATCAGAGCACAGAATTCCAGTCAGAATCTATCAGGAGTTTGGCCACCTCAGATTGCCTTCAGACAGACTTGGATTTGACGAGGCAAAAATAGTTTTTAATAATATGAATGTGTTTGTTGTTCATTTTAATCTGATGCAAGGTACAGGGGGGATTTGACCCTGCAAACGTGTGATCTGCAGTTAAGTGTTCTTCCACTGAGTTACACCATGAGCCGTAACATGTTTAGGAACAGAAATAATGACCAAACCTAAGTAGGTTTTATTAGACTATATTATTTCCCATTACCAGTATGTGTACATGCTCACAAGACAAATTTAGTTTGTCGTACTTTAGTTTGTACAAACTGTTTAAACTGTTCTGAGCCACTGGTGCATGGCTTGAAACAAATGACCTTCTGTTTAGCTAGTGTCTGTGTCTGGGGTGTTTTATTTAAACTTCATTGGTCGATTGATTTAAAAGTGTGAAGCTATGATCCAAAGATATTTTTATAACAATCTGGGACAGTTTTTACAGGAGTGTAACTCCTGCTGTCTGCATCAGAGATGGCAAAAGTACACACATCCCTCACTCAAGTACTCATGTTTAAAAAGACTGGTAAAAACTGAAATGCTGACTACACTTTTTTAAACTGTGCAGTGTGACACAGTTGAGTTTTTGTGTCCACATTGGCAGGAAAAATAAATGTTTGTCAGCTTCTCCTGTCAGTGACCTGACGTTACTGTTGATGTGTTTCCACACTGTTGAGAGATTACATTTAGTCATTTAGCAGACAGGGTAGACAGAGTGAAGTACCTTGCCCAAGGACACAACGTCATTTTTCATGGCCAGGAATCGAACCAGCAACCTTCGGATTACTAACCCAATTCTTTTAGCGCTCAGCCATCTGGCTCCCTTAGATGCTGATGTTCTGGAGTGTCTCAGCCTGGTCCTGCATGACCCCAGCCTGACGGATACGAAGTTCTTCCACAGTCCAGACAGACAAACTTGTGATCATGGTCTTGACAGATCTCTGTTGAGGACCATTGTGTTGTCCACCCCCCTGCCCCCACCCCACCCCACCCCTCCTCCCCTCCTCCCCTCCTCCCCTCCTCCCCTCCTCCCCTCCCCTCCCCTCCCCTCCCCTCCCCTCCCCTCCCCTCCCCTCCCCTCCCCTCCCCTCCTCCCCTCCCCCCTCTCCTGGAGATGCTCTATCATGTGGAGCACATCAGTCAACATCTCATCTGGTGAACCCCCTGGTCCTCCTTCTCTCTCCCTCCAGTGTTAATGTACTTTAAGTGCCCAATTATTCAGTTAGTGTGTGTACAGCAGGGCCCAGGAATGGCAGGCTCGCCCCCTGTCCTGGGAGGAGCTGCTACTGGGGGAAGTGGTCTGGGGAGGGGGAGGAGAGCAGGGGGAGGGGAGGAGTGAGAGAGGGGGGAGAGGAGAGGGAGATGGGGGAAGCATCTCCTGGAGGGGAATGTCCTACAGCAAGGGAGGGGGAGAGGGGGTGAGCAGGAGAGGAGGGGGGAGCACCTGAGTGGGTATATATGGCTCCCTCACGGAGGGTTGGCGCCCACAGTAAAGCAGTTTCCCTTCCAGCAGCTGTCTTCTCTTCTGACTGGTATCCAGGTCTCCACTATGCTGGGACGCTTTCTACTCCACACAACACTGCTGCTCTGGCTGGTTAGGAGTGCCTGCCTGGGGGGAACAGGTGAGTGGACTGGGGGCCTGGGGGGAACAGGTGAGCGGACTGGGGGCCTGGGGGGAACAGGTGAGTGGACTGGGGGCCTGGGGGGAACAGGTGAGTGGACTGGGGGCCTGGGGGGAACAGGTGAGTGGACTGGGGGCCTGGGGGGAACAGGTGAGTGGACTGGGGGCCTGGGGGAAACAGGTGAGTGGACTGGGGGCCTGGGGGGAACAGGTGAGCAGCATTTTGTTTTAAAATTGTACTACTTTGATTTTGAAAGTTAATTGATGATATATTTAATTGCTGTGTGAGTTCTTGATCATCGAGCTTCCTGTTCGGCATCCCCTGGGTTGTTGGGTGTGTGGTCAAGTGTTAGGTATGTGTGTGTTTGTTGAGGTGCTGTGTATGTGATGAGGGGTGGTGTTAGGTATGTGTGTCAGTAGTTAGGGTGTGTGTGGTGAGCTGTTAGATGTGTGTGCATGATTAGGTGTTGGGTGTGTGTGTGTAGTCAGGGTGTGTGTGTGGTCAGGGTGTGAGTGTGGTCAGGGTGTGTGTGTGGTCAGGGTGTGAGTGTGGTCAGGGTGTGAGTGTGGTCAGGTGTTTGGTTCTGTTGAGAGAGCCCAGCACGCTCCATCTGTCTCAGGAGTTATGAGCATGTGGCCAGCTGTCAAGATGCTGCGCATCATTAGCATCTGACCCAAAGAACAGTCTCTCTGAGCTGGGCCTGGTCTGAGGTCTGTGGTCTGAGGTCTGTGGTCTGTAGTCTGTGGTCTACGTAGTCTGTGGTCTATGTAGCCTGGGCCTGGGTCGGGCTAAATAAAAGTAGTAAACAAAATAAAAATGTTCAGAAGACATAAATATTGACACTCCTGAGTAGTAAATGGATTATTGTCTTCTCTAACAAAGATGTCTTGGTTAGTCAAGGAGGATGTGAACCCTTACAGCTCGAGATTGCTTAAGCCAGACATCCATAAACCTAGTCTGACGTAAGTTTACATAGGGGCTCACAGTGGGTATTTATATTTATAACATATTTATAATTCATCATTTGATTGTTTAATCTGTTATAAAGGTGTGTCAGATGTGTCAATGTAATAAAATACAATTTGAAGCTATTTCAATTCGAAAATATTTTAAAAAATCCTACTGCTAGGCTAATGTTTGACTGGCAGAAAAGTATGCCGCACGCGGATTTAAATTCCCTTCATGGTTTCCTGAACTAGGTAAAGAGAAGGAGAGGAGAGAAAATCCCTAGCAGGCGTTTGTGTTTGTCTGTCAAATTTCAAACGATAATGTCACATTTCAAAACGAGAAAAATCTTAGCGACGTTCGCTATGCAACTGTAAGTGTAGGCCATTTGTTTGGCCCACATCCAAATTTTCTTGTGATCGTGCGAAACAACCATCTATATCCTACATTACACTTCCTCTTCTCTGTCGGCTCTCTTTCTAGAAATCAAAGGCAGCTTAGCTTTGGTGTCAGTCACAGTCTAAATTTGACATCTTGATGCGAGAGGGAATGTTTTACTACTTGTACACAGTCGCTCTATTGAGAACTGCGATGTCGCATTCAGGGTGTATCCTGAGCTGAAAGAAGCACGGAAAATGTGTCGTAAACATGACTTGTTCTAACTGAAGTTTAGCCTATTGGCCTACTCGGTTTCTGGATGAATTGATCACTTAAGCCTCTCTTACATGTCAGAATTGAGCCATTTTGTCGAAATGTAGGCATAGGATAATATTACAGGCTTGAGCTAGGCTGTTGGGCCCGGTCTGCACAAGGGAAGAAACAGCTTTGGCCGGTATGGGGTCGTTTGAGTTGGAATGGCCGTTATGGGTCCCCTCCTCTAGTGACAGGGGCGCCGCCAGGAATTTTGGGCCCCATAAAAAATATTTTTTTTGGGGGGGGCCCTGTCAGTCAGGAGCCCTTAGAATCGTCCTAACCTTTCCCCCCTATACGGCGCCCCTGAGTGACAGTGATCTTGGTTACAGCTATGGCTGAGAGACCTGTCATGATCGATAACTTCTCTCTGCCTGCTAGGTTACAGACCTCCAGCTGGTGTGCCCAATGGATACGGAGCAAAACCCAACGGTAGGCTTATATTTATGCAACAGTGTACAAATTAGGCTACATTTGATTCATTTAGTGGCGTTTTCGTCCCATGCACGTGAAGTAGGCTAAAGTAAACGGGCCGCTTAACCCAAAGGTTGCAAGCCGTTTTAACATTTATTTCAAAAAACGTATTAGTCAATATTTTGAAGTTACTGGTAGCCTAATTATTTAGTTACTAGTAACTAATCCAATACTTACTTGTATCTATTCTAGTTTTACTAGTAACTAGGCCTATTCGTTAGATACTAGTAACTATTCTTTAGTTACTAGTAACTATTACTGTAACATTATTATTCTAGCTCACGAGAATAGCTTTTTTAGTCATCATAGCTTATGAAGAGTAAAAAGGCCTAATTGATGGTTCAATTTAAAATGTTACTATTAACAATACACCTTTTACTAGTAAGAATTGCAATAGATACTGGCAACTAATGTATAAGTACTAGTATATAATTATTAGATACTAGTACAACTGAAATAGATACTAGTAACTATTGGAATAGATACTAGTTGGAAACAAATAGTAAATATCTGTAAAGCAGAGCCCTATAGAATACAAACGTAAACATTTGCAATTTGTTACTCGTAAAACGGGAATAGATACTAGTAACTATTGAATTACTTACTAGTAACTTAAAATGGCTTGCCATAAACGGTAAAATCCCACCATTTGAACTCTTCCATTCAGAGTTAGATCATGGTTGGATTTGAAGTGATCTTAAGATGTTAAATATTCTCTATAGCTGGGCATATAACTCGGGCATTATTTTTATGTGGCTTTGGATAAAAGCTTTGGACATAAAATGTAATGCGGTGTGACTCATCTTGTCATGAATGGACATAATGTTAACTCGTGTGGTTGTGATTCCAGGTCACGGGCCTGTTGCTGGTCTTCCCAACGGACAGGGCCCTGCGCCCAACGGTAGGCACAGGCTAACGACACGACTAATGATACCGAGACAGAAAGCAGCAGTGTTCCATGCATAATCATTGTTTTTATTGTTCAATTACATTATATAATTGATAAAAATGGGAGATAAATAGGGCAAAAGATTGATGTATCCTATTCATATTTATAACTGTAGATAATCTAATAATTTCAGGGGGGACTCCTCAGAACGGAGGCGGGATCGGGAGGTTAATAATGCCATCCAAAGGTAAAACAAGATCCAGCCCTGAACCTAATAGCCTACAGAAAACATCAAGAAGTTGCACATGTACAACTAACACATAGGCTTTGTAACAAATGCTTTTAAATACTGTTTGGTCTCAAACTCTGAGGATGTTTAACCTTGTGTTGTGCAGGGGTTGGTGTTCCCATGGGAACGCAGAACGGAGGGGCCCCCAACAAGGGAACAGGTGAGGAGTTACCTTGGTTACAGCTGCTGTATATAACAGACTGCAAAAACATGTGCCTTTACTTACATTTACCAAATTTTATTAATTTAGCAGAAGCTTTCATCCAAAGTGACATACAGCATTTGTATGTATACAAAACAGATGTAACATTTGTTTTGATTTCAGAAGTGTACTAGTCGTTTGACAGTAAGAAAAGTTTTTGTAATAAGAAAAAATTAAGGATGTTTACTTACTTGTTTGTGGGTGTGTTCCAGGCCTGGGGCCGGCGGGGGGGGCAGCCAATGGGAACGGAGCCAAGCCCAACGGTGACCATGGTTACGGAACTGCTACTGGGGCCAATGGACAGGCAGCCAAACCCAATGGTAGGAGCATCACCAACACTCTCTGTCTGGGTCATAATGTTGCTGCTTGAAGCTTGAGACTGTGCCTCGTGCCTGTTGGACATGGTGCCGGGGCGGCCAACACCGGCACCCTGTCTGAGGCAAAACCAGCGGTTATTTTCCTGTTCCCTCACATGGAAACACTAGTTTATCTCTGTATTTTGGTGCACACTGTAGCATGCAGTAAGATATTCCATGGACTCCTTGATTGTTGATCGGCAAGGCCACATGAGATAGATGAAACATATGTGTTTGTGCTGCGGCAGTTGTAATGGAGGTGTGTGGCTTGTATGGTCTCTAGGTTACGGTGCCCCTGTTGCTGCACATAACGGAAATGGAGCTAAAGCCAACGGTACTCAGATTGATAAAGTTATAATGTTTTAAAGAGTTCCTGCGTTCTGTTACGTTCTGACTCATTACCAGGATGTGTCGTGGTTTACTGTGGTCTGATTGAACCCTACAGGTCAAGGACCTCAGGCCGGGCACAGCAACGGACATGGAGCCAAGGCCAATGGTACCCTCCTGGTTCTAAGAAAGAACATCAATGTCAATAAGAGTTTAACCTCAGAGAAATCGGTTGATTCTTTGGTGTGTTCTTCAACACTCAGGTCAAGGAGCTGGTGCAGGGTCACCCAATGGGAACGGAGCCAAGCCGAACGGTGAGAGAGAGAGAGAGAGAGAGAGAGAGAGGGAGAGGGAGAGGGAGAGGGATGAGTGGTTTAAAGGACGGGAATCTTGTTTGTCCTGATATCCTGGCAGACAGGAAGTTAGGGTCAAAACATGTTACTGTGGGGGATAAGTACGTGTAGGCTGAGGCCACAATCGGCTGGGTTCAAGTCCAGCTGTGGTCCATTGCATGTCCCCCCAGGTTTTTTAAATTATTTTCTGTGTTTGTCAGGAGCCTATGGGGGAGCAGGGAGCAAGCCCATGAAAGGATACGTCAGGTCTCCATACGGAGCAGGTGAGCTAAGCTCTTCCAGACTCTCATCACCTTACTCCTTCATGAGGATGTTGGATTATAGACTGTAACTTACCTTTCCTTTAACTCTTCTGATGTTTGGATATTTTGGCAGGTGCAGGTCTGGGCATGGGAGGGCAGAGAAGTCTTGGGGTGCCTCAGCTAGCAGGGAACCAGAGAGGAGGTAAGCTGGAGACCAGTCAACGCTGTGTGGATCTCCACCTTGTTTACAGCTCTGATGAGACCATGATTCATGTTTTCTAGGATACGGTGGGAATGGATATGGCTATGGAGCACAACCCATGGGAGGTGCGTGGAGGAGTCGTCTGTCTTCTGATAGAAAGTCACTATTCTTGTCATATTTGGAGAATGAATATCAGAATCTATATTTGACTCAAATTTGCATTGACTGTTCCCTGTCTGTTGACCAGGTTACAGGATGAATGGTCCCTATGCCAGACTGGGGCTTGGTACTGGATACAGCAATGGAGGAGGATCTAAAGGACCCAAGCCAGGTATGTAGGCAGGCCTTCCACTGCCTGAACATGTTGATGATGTTGCTTTGTAACCTAACTGGTTTCAATCTGACCAGGTTACCGGGCCCCTAATGGACAAGGTGCCAGGCCCAACGGTAAATATTAATGTCAATGTTTGTATGAGTTTATACAGCATCCTTTTAATTCATTTCCTACTTACAGCAGTTTCTAAATGTCACCAACTCATAGTATCTTTTCAGTCCACAATATCATTGTTTTAAAGATGAAAAAACATTAATACGAGACATTTCATTCCGACAAGGTTACGGTGGTCCCAATGGACAAGGTGCCAAGCCTAATGGTAAATATATTTAATTCAAAGACTACCTACAGGAATGTTTTGATATCATTAACATATACTAACTTATACTACACTTGTTTACTTTAAATCAGTGAAAAAATTGTTTTAGAGATGATAAACATTCTAACAAGACATTTCCATCTAACAAGGCTATGGTGCTCCCAATGGACAAGGAGCCAAGCCCAACGGTAAATATTAATGTGACTTAACATCCTTTTTGCTCAAAGTATACTGATAGCAATTTCCATTATCATTAACTCATACTCGGTTACTTTTAAAGATGATAAACATTCTAACAAGACATTTCCATCCAACAAGGTTATGGTGCTCCCAATGGACAAGGAGCCAAGCCCAACGGTAAATAGCACTTCTTAAATGGACACATTCTGTCTTGTAACAAGTTGGAGCTAGAAAATCCCATAAATAGTAAGCTACACCAATGAATGATATTAGTGCATCCAGCAAGTTATACTGCTCCGGGTGGCACCCCCACTGGGGAAGGTGTCAGGCCCAACGGTAAATATTCAATGCTTGTATGTGTAGATGTAGCATCCTTATCATTCTAAGCCGAGGTAGATCAGTTTCTAAACATCACCGACTCATTATTACTTAACCAAAAATATGAATGTTTTATTGTTTGTTTCATTCCAACAAGGTTACGGTGGTCCCAATGGACAAGGTGCCAAGCCTAATGGTAAATATATTGAATTCAAAGCCTACCTACAGGAATGTTTTGATATCAATAACTTATAATACACTCGGTTACTTTAAACCAGTAAAATAATTAGTTTAAAGATGATAAACATTCTAACAAGACATTTCCATCTAACAAGGCTATGGTGCTCCCAATGGACAAGGAGCCAAGCCCAACGGTAAATATTGGTGTCAATGTTTGTATGAGTACAGACATAGCATCTTTATCACTCAGAACCTACTTTTAAAATGATGTTAGATATTAACCTATCACGAACGCACTGTTTGCACGCTGGAAATGATCAGTCTGAATATCTGGTGTCTCATTCTAACAAGGCTATGGTGTTCCCAATGGACAAGCTCCTAAACCAAATGGTATGTTTACTCTTTAGTATTCAGTCATTCCTTATAAAAAATAAGTCATCACCCGTAATTCTGATTCAGCTTGAAACTGTCTTCCCTTGTGCTTGTTAGGCTACGGGTCAACAGGTGGCGTTCCTAATGGATACGGTGCTAAACCCAACGGTAAACACATACTCTTTCTGTTTTAACACTCCTAATTATACTACAATGAAACATGTTGGCATAGTTAGTTGTCCAAGGCTGTGTTTGTGAATTAATTTATGGTTGGAAGGATTTTGTATCCAAATGTTACATGAGGCTACCGTAATTTTCGGACTATAAGGCGCACCGTTATATAAGCCGCAGCAGCTAAATCTAATGATGTGTACATATATAAGCCGCACTGGACTATAAGCCGCAGGTGTTTTAGTGTTTAATCATCATATGTAACAGAGGGGATTGTCGGGAAAGAGACGGCTGCTTGAGGAAGCTCCCATTTATTAGACGTTAGCTGTAAAAATCCATAGATTAGCCGCACCGGTATATAAGCCGCAGGGTCGAAAAATGGGACAAAAGGCGCAGCTTATAGTCCGAAAATTATGGTAATTCAAACTTCAATTGGGTTTGGACTGTATGTAATCTTTTGGTTATGGTGCTAAAGGGGCTGTCCAGTGTTTAGAAGTTGTTTATGCAGGGACTCTTTCTACTATGAATATGGAGACTAGACTTCTTTACCAGACACTTTACCAGACACTTTACCAGACACTTTACCAGACACTTTACCAGACACTTCACCATCATTCACCTGTCTCAGGTGTGGGGTTGATAAATGCTAATGCTAACAACCATTCATGCTATCTCCAGGTTACGTCCCCGCCCCAGCACAAGGAGCCAAGCCCAATGGTACAGTCTTAATGTCCCCATGTTCTTCTCTTTAATGGTCCATTATGTTGTCTGTCACTAGATATGGTCAACAATTGTTGTTAGCCAGATGCTGTTTTTTGTTCAATATCATCATGTCCTCTGTTTAGGCTATGGTGCAGGAGCTGGTGTCCCTAATGGACAGGGTGCCAAACCCAATGGTAGGTTCACTGTGCCACTGCATGTAAATACAAAACAACTATATAGTCTATTGGTTGTTTAAGGCTAAATGTTGTGTTGTGGTGGTGATTCTAGGCTATGGTGCAGGAGCTGCTGTGCCTAATGGACAGGGTGCCAAACCCAATGGTAGGTTCACTGTGCCACTGCTTCATTTCACATGAAGAACGGCTGCGTATGGTTTGTTCATGGCTGCGTCTTGTCTTGTGGTGGTGATTCTAGGCTATGGTGCAGGAGCTGGTGCTGCCAGTGGTAACGGTCGTCCCAATGGTAAATATCACCCTGGTCCTCTACCTGGCTGCAAAGCACATTCGTGTCTTTATGATGGTCAGTCACCAAACGTCTTCAGTGACAGTACCGAATGCTGTCCTAAATTGGTGTGTGTGTGTGTGTATCTTTTAATTTCCCAGGTTATGGATATCCCAATGAAGGAGGTGCCAAGGGTCCCAAGCCAGGTACTACTGGGCTTTGCACCGGCTAGTTGTGGATCTTAGTTGCAGCCATTTGCTAATTTGCACATTTTGCAGTGTCTCTTGTGGGGTTGAAAACATAACATTACAATAGATCTCTCCTTTGTTTTAGCTCCAGGTTATGGAGGTGTACCCAATGGGTATGCACCCAGGCCCAACGGTAAGGGGGATCTTTCCCTGCCTCATTAAAGGAATGTGTTGCTAAATGTACTGTTTGGAAATGGTTATGACATGATTCTTTCTTTTCTGGTATTTAGGGTATGGATATCCCAATGGGGGTGCAAAAGCACCAAAATCAGGTACATGGTAATTCAAGGTATCTTTGTTCCAAGCAGACTTGACCAGCACTCACCGTACGGTGGTCTTGTTTCTTCTCAAGGTTATGGTGCAGGAGCTGGTGGAGCACCCCATGGATATGGAGCAAATGGAGCTAAACCGAACGGTAAATCTCCACCCATGGTTGTGTCTAGTCTTCAGTAGTTCTTCTGGTGTTATCAAACATTAGAGCTTGGCCCGTTGATGGCAAATGCTAGTGCAGTGCCCATTCTCACAAGATTTATGTCTATTGCCTAGTGCAGCTAATGTATTTGTTGCAAAATCTCTCATCCAAACTATTTACCAGTCGACACTTGGGTTGTCCTTGGGTCCTGAGCAATACACACATTTCAACTTCGTATTAAACTTCTCGAGATAATCGAGCAACAGATACACTCATTGCTGCCTTTAAAGATATTGTCACTTCAAAGGAAGTGACACCCTGTGTCAAACTTAATAATCTAATAGGTGCGTTCGACATGGACTGCGGCTGCATGAAATGACCGGCGAGAGTAGCCGCATGCAGTCGGGGAGGAGTTGAAAACGGCTCTGTGAAGTCGGACATTTCAGCTTCTTGTGGTTTGCTGCGTTGACGTCAGTCACGGCCGATTAAGCACAGTTTGCTTACTTTACTTTATTTATTATTAAACATAGTCTTTCCGTTAGTGAAGAGGTGGAGTAAAACCCTTTCTTCAATAATTTTTTTATTCAATTAAACAGTTTGGTCAGGATTTGAGCATTGGCAAATAATGTGTCAGAATAATTACAAAACAGGCTTCAAAGTTGTTGTGTGTGAGTCTGGCCAATCATGAAATAGCTGTGTCGTCACTTGAACCCGTGCAGTTGCTCTTGAGAAAATGCGCTCGGCTACACAGCCGACAGTTCTCGAATCGATCACATGGTATTTTGATGGCGACGTCACAGTGACGTATCCTCGGCGCCGTCTTATGTCCGACAAAAGGTCTTACCAGAATTCACTGTTTCAAGTCAGCCACCTGCAGCCGGCTGCAGCGCTGCATGAAGTCAGTCCATGTCCAACACACCTATTGATAGCTTCAAAACATTGTGTCTTCCATGTTTAGGCTATGGTCCTGGAGCTGGACACCCCAATGGAGGAGGAGTCAAACCAGGTAACTTTTTCTGTTCTGAAGAAGATCAAGAAGTATGTCCCAACTTACCATTTGTTATTGAAGGTATTCATGTTGTTTTTTGGTTCATAGGTTATGGCAATGGGGCACCCAAACCACAGTCCAACTCCAAAGGTGTTGGAGCAGGGGCAGCTAATGGAGGTGGCAATGCACCAAATGGTGGTAAGCACTCACCTTGCGTAGATGCAAAGTGCGTTGAAGACCGTTTTCATGTTTTCGATCTTGTCCATCTTTCTTGAGTAGTTTTTATAATGTTCTTAAACTATCCGTCTTATTGTATGCCTTCATGTGATGAATGGCTGAACACGCTTGTGGTTCCTAGGGTATGGTGTTCCTGCGGGGGTACCGAATGGAGTGGCTCAAGTAGCCAAACCTGGTAAATGCTGTGTGTTATCCTCCCGCATTCCTGTTTGTCCCATTTGTCCAATTTGTTATGCTGGTTAACATCAGATGTCTTCATGTTTGGTTTGTCTTAAACAAAGGTGTTATGGTGCATGTCTTTAATCATTGATGTAACGGCTAATCAGTTGAGTGTTGTGGCGTTTCAAGCATGTGTTGTATGTTTGCATGCCCTGTGTCGTGTTTTTGTCTGTTGTATGTTTTGTTGGGACTCTCCTGTCTGCTGTCTTCTAAAGGATCTCGCAATCAAGCATGTTTTACCCATCGCACTATTTGCTGTGCAGCCGGTACAAAGTGACTGTGTTCTGGTCCCTAGGTTATGGTCAGGGTAAAGTTGGTGGTGCACCAAACGGAAATGGAAAGGGACCCAAAGGTGAAGTTCTTTCTCCTGAGATTCCGACTCCTGCTCTGCTTGAACCGAAAGAGCCAATCACCAAGGGACAGGCACCAGCGCCTGAGCCAGTTGTACCACAAGGAAAATACCCGAAGCCTCCAGCACCCTCTGTGGTGCCACAGGGTGAGGCCGCAACACCAGCACCAGGACCGGTGGTTCCCCAGGGAAAGTCCTACCCCAAGCCAGAACCAGAACC
Organism: Hypomesus nipponensis; assembly: GCF_054491055.1. Lineage (NCBI taxonomy): Eukaryota > Metazoa > Chordata > Actinopteri > Osmeriformes > Osmeridae > Hypomesus > Hypomesus nipponensis. The sequence goes on along the minus strand of NC_140373.1, from coordinate 700,623 downwards.
AGCACCAGGACCAGTGATTCCCAATGGAAAGCCCTACCACAAGCCAGCCCCAGAACCAGCACCAGGACCAGTGGTTCCCCAAGGGAAGCCCTACCCCAAGCCAGCCCCAGAACCAGGACCAGTGGTTCCCCAAGGGAAGCCCTATCCCAAGCCAGCCCCAGAACCAGGACCAGTGGTTCCCCAAGGGAAGCCCTACCCCAAGCCAGCCCCAGAACCAGGACCAGTGGTTCCCCAAGGGAAGCCCTACCCCAAGCCAGCCCCAGAACCAGGACCAGTGGTTCCCCAAGGGAAGCCCTACCCCAAGCCAGCCCCAGAACCAGGACCAGTGGTTCCCCAGGGGAAGCCCTACCCCAAGCCAGCCCCAGAACCAGGACCAGTGGTTCCCCAAGGGAAGCCCTACCCCAAGCCAGCCCCAGAACCAGCACCAGTGGTTCCCCAAGGGAAGCCCTACCCCAAGCCAGCCCCAGAACCAGGACCAGGGGTTCCCCAAGGGAAGCCCTACCCCAAGCCAGCCCCAGAACCAGGACCAGTGGTTCCCCAAGGGAAGCCCTACCCCAAGCCAGAACCAGCACCAGCACCAGTGGTTCCCCAGGGGAAGGCTCCAAAGCCAGTGGCACCTGCAGTGCCTCAAGGAAAGGCCCCCAAAGTACCGAATATGGGTAAACTTTTAAGATTCTCTGCATGTCCATGAGGTGGTGTGGTGCATTTAATGGCATGCATTGGTAACTATTTGTACTGTTTAAGTCTTAAATCTGGTAGTCTCAGTGAAAGATACTGAAGTTATTTTGAAATCTGTACAAATATCAGCAAAGAATGCTCCTGTTGTTCATGACAGTCCTGAAAATGAACGGGTGTTGGACCAATTACAGTCAATGGTTCAGCTGTCTGTAATAGGGCCTGAAGAGACTCCAATTTATTCCACCCCCCCACCCCCCCTCTCCACGGACCCTTTCTGAGCCAGTAGTAACCATCAGCATGGTGATGGTGATCTGTTAGGACTGACATCGCTCTGCAGTGTTTCTTTTTGTTACTCAGAAGAACAATGAAAACTGAGGTTTTTACATCATGTACACGTCAATCTTTGGGATTATTGACTTTGTTAAATATTGTTTCACTAGGAGATACTGAATGAATGTGTTTTTGAATCAGTATATTGAAGTATTTGTAGAAATAGGTTGCTGTTTCACTTTAAACCTGGGGTCTGAGGTATTGCATGGACAAATGTATTTGTTAAATGTAAATGGAAAGGAAACTATACTTAAACCCAAAACACTGACAACTTTGTGGTCTTTAGGTGGTGCAGGAGGTGTGGTGCCCAATGGACAAGTGCCCTTACCCATAGAAAGTCTTGGTAAATGTCCTTGTCTGTGTTTTCTTACATCATTTAAAGGATGTTCTCTTAAGTTAAAATGTAAAGCTACATTGGAGCAAATTGCAAATTATTGTTGCATTTAGACTTTTGATCCTATTTGATCAGTTTCTGAGAATATTATAAAATCCATTGAGATTATGAGAACAACCTGAGGTGTTCAATGCTTCTACGTAGTGTGTCTGTGTTCCTCAGTAGAGGTCTGTCTCTGTCTCTGGTACTGTTGGCTTGTTCAGTTAGGATGCATGCACTGTAGTTTAAGACCACTTCACCAGAGAGATTGCATGCTGTTGATAAGCAAAGAAATATAAGGTTAGTCTGAGCAGATGTTGTCATCTCGATGCATGTAGTTGCATGGACAGACTAGATGTATTTTCAGAAGTCTTGTTCTGTTCTGTCTGAATCGTTTGTGTGGCCTTCTTGTTACATTGCAATGTTGAACTTAACTCATTTGCTTTGGTTAATGCGATAGACTTGTCAATGTCAGAATGAACTAATTTAATGTTCTTCATTTGTATATTATTTTTACATGCCTTTTGTGCTGTTCTCATGTTATAATAGGTAAACTGTAGGTAATAGAGAAAAGGTATGTCACTGGTTAATGGCTCCCATTTATTTTCCAACCCACCAGTATTTATGTTTATTTGAATACACATGAATTAACATCAGCACTGGGGTCCATCATGTACATGAGCCAGATTTCATATTCGATGTCAAACCCTGTGATAATCCAGTCCAAATCAATCAAATGACTGTAACTCAACCCTCCATAGACAGCACTTCTAAAGCCCTGCCCACTGTCTCCATGATGTCTTCACATCTGGAACAGCCATCCTATAGGCTGCTCCAGCTGATGAATGTGTGACCTTCAGGTTATGTCACTGGAAGTGCCGTACCCGAGGAAAACGGGGACAGAGCTAAAGGGGGAAGCCCCTCCTACGCCAAAGGTGTGTTTCCCCCTGAACCTGCTGCCCAGGGGGAGACACCAGAGGACATGGGGCCAGACGCAGCAGACAGGGAGGCCCCTGGGGTGGCCCCTGGGGTGGCCCCTGGGGAGGCCCCTGGGGTGGCCCCTGGGGAGGCCCCTGGGGTGGCCCCTGGGGAGGCCCCTGGGGAGGGCTCTTGGCTTCCGGCTCCAGAGCACAAACTGCAGCAGAACTCTAAAGTGGGGAGTCCCGGTAAAGCCTGACCTGTTACATGTGTGTATGTGTGTTGGGGCGTCTCCGGGGAGTTTGTACGGAGCATGCGTGTCACCCCGTGAATCTCTGGTCCTTATACATGTCAAGGTGTGTCTCGCACCTGTGTAATGTTTAGTGCATGTGTGATGTGTGTTTTGGTGTGTTGAGTTTGTCTTGTCCACAAGTTCTATTCCAGGCTGCAGGGAGTGGGATCACTGACTGACCAGCCTGGTTTGAACATGTTGCATTAGAAGCATCATTCATTTGTCTGTTCATCTGATTGTGTATTGTTGTCATGACAATTGTTGCCCAGTCAGTGTTCTCCTCATGTTGCATGTTTTATTTTTATTTTTTTGTGCACCTTTTTATGTTGTTTGATTGAGATTCAGCATGGATAGCTGCAATTATACTGTTATCTGTTCCTAAAAAAGTATGTGTTCAGGACCCCTGTCCTGGTAGTTATCAGTGGTTCATTTTCAATAACAATAGTTATGATTCCTTATGGCCTCCAATAACATGACTGATAAGGACAATCATTTTACTTGAAGTTATGACCGTCAAAGTGGTAGATTTGCTGCTTTTTGAAGACTGATCAGAAATTCCGCTGGTATTTTGTACTGTAATCTGATTTAATCAACGTTAAGATGTCAAAACTGGATTTTAAACTGAAATTGCGATTACCATCTTCTGTATAAGTTTATGAGGTCTGGTGTCGAGTATTGAAGTGTGCTGAGAAACAACCAAGTGGTATTGACGGGTCAGTCTGGTTTCATGAACTCCTTGTGACCCACAGATAGTGGAGCTCCAGAGAACAACAATGGCCCCAAACCAGCCAGCCCTGGTAAACCCTCGCTCCTAGCCAACCACACAGCACGCACATACCACCAAGAACAGCCACCAGGCTGACTTGCTGTATTTGTAACAAGTCCCAGGGACTGGTACATTGGAGTAGTTGTTGCTGTCTGGAGGGGGTGTTCACCTGGCGTGTCATGTGTTTCTCTAACTCGGGCCCTCTAGACTGTGGACCATCCGGAGTACCTAATGGACAATGGGTGAAAGTACCCAGAAATGGTAAAGCCAAGCTGTAGCGTTCCACATGGGTGATCAGAGCGGCATATCAGTCGTATGTCGTGATCATCGTTGCGTCCGCGTCGGTCATAAATGCATGATCATTTCAGTCTGTCAGTCAGGGTGAACCTGCTCAGTTTGCATGGATGGTTGTTTTTTGCTTGTTCTGGCATGTTCCATCTCTGTAGTAAGGTTGGCATGTTTATGGGTGCATGTTGTTGACTTAACCTCGGTCCTCATCCTTCCTCCATCCTGTATTGTGCAGAGCAGGGCTGGTCAACCCTGCTCTTGTACTCCAACCCTGCTCCTGGAGAGATACCCTCCTGTAGGGTTACAATCCAACAAACGTGATTCATCTTATCAAGCAGCTAGTTATTAGAACCAGGTGTTCTGTGGTTGGAGTGTAAACCTGCTGGACGGTAGCTGTTCAGGAACAGGGTATGGGCTCCCTGGTCTGTAGTCTGATGTGGGAAGACCGATCCCTCTATTCTGTCATCGTCTGAAACACCACTTGGCCACTAACCTGATTTTAAAACAACTGGAAGGAAACGTTGGAGAGCTATTGACAGAAACCTTGTTTTGCTCCGATCGTGTGATTGAAGGTTACGGGCCTGGAGCAGGACAGCCGTACGGAGTCAAACCCAACGGTAAACACACAACACGCTCACCATCCTCTCACACAACACGCTCACCATCCTCTCACACAACACGCTCACCATCCTCTCACACAACACGCTCACCATCCTCTCACACAACACGCTCACCATCCTCTCACACAACACGCTCACCATCCTCTCACACAACACGCTCACCATCCTCTCATCGGTCATCACGTGAGCTGTGTTCCTTCACACCCCTACTTTCATCTTGTGTTATATCTTGTTCATGTGATTGTCCTGCTTGATTGTGCTCTGTGTTCCTGGGTGTCAGGTCATGGTGCTGGAGCAGGTCTTCCAAACGGATATGGAGCCAAACCCATTGGTGAGTGCCCTGTGTGTGAATGAAGGAACATTACGATCATTTGTGATCCTTGCATGCATGGTTCACACCTGTACATAAACTTAGTTCATTGAAGCATGAATTTAATTATATTAATTAAATCACTTCTTTAAATGTGCTTGTCTCGTTTTAGGATATGGAGCTGGATATGCTAATGGTGGTGGGGCCAAGGCACCCAAACCAGGTAGTTATGTTTTATATTTGATCGAGATTACAGGTTCAAATCCCGCCTTGGTATGTTGCTTTAAAACATTGCTAAATGTTTCAGTGAAGTTACACTAGTATTTTAATTTTCAACTGGGATTCCACTAAACAGTTAAAACACACATAACTTTAAGTCATATCATCCAGATTTACAGAATATCCACCATTAATAGCAAGCGTGTGAGCCCTGTGTTGTGTACAGTAGCTTAGCTAACCCAGTGTTATCTTGTTCAGGCTATGGAGGTGGCTAAGCTAACCCAGTGTTATCTTGTTCAGGCTATGGAGGTGGCTAAGCTAACCCAGTGTTATCTTGTTCAGGCTATGGAGGTGGAGGCTATCCAGTCCCTGCTTACAGCAACGGATATGGAGCTGGTAAGAACCCCACAGCAGCACAGAAGCAGAGTTGACCTGCAGTATCCATTTGAGATGCTACTGAAATCAGATGTAGGGTTTAGCCTGTCTCACCTCATGTTTCTGTGCAGGTCAGGGATATCCTTTTGGAGGGAAGCCAAAGCAAAATGGTGAGATAAGTATACCTATAGGCTATACACACACACACAGGTTATACACAGGGGTTACACAGGGGTTGCTCACGAAGACTCCCAGAATTCCTGAGTTTGTGGATGTGTGTTGTGGTAACCCATCTCATACCAAGCCTCCTGGTTCATTCCAGGGTACGGAGCGGGTAATGGCCAGGGAGTCTACCCTGCTGCGGGCTACGGAGCGGGTAACGGCCAGGGAGTCTACCCTGCTGCGGGCTACGGAGCCGGTAACGGCCAGGGAGTCTACCCTGCTGCGGGCTACGGAGCGGGTAACGGCCAGGGAGTCTACCCTGCTGCGGGCTACGGAGCGGGTAACGGCTACGGAGGAACACCCGCTAACGGTAGGCTAATCAAGGTTGTAAGATACATCAACGTTTAAAACAGGAAACATCTCAATGTTTATCTCTTTTTTCAAGAAAAAAAAAACAGATTTCCCCCTAAAAGTGTCTAAAGGTTTTAAAAAAAGTATATATAAATATTTTTCCAAAGCATATTTTGTTAAAAAAGTTTCGAAAGGTTGAAAAAAACGTTTTGCACTTAGCAAGTTGGGTTTCAGTGTTTGATTTCTCTCTCAGTGAAAGCTGGCCCAGGTGAAACAGGTCGCTCCAACGGTAGGTCTCAGATGTTGTATCCCATATTGTTTCTGTGTTATTACAACATTTTCCATTTTCCATTTATTTTACTTAGTTTACAATTAGTGCTTAAACAAAGTAGAGTTCAATCTTAGCCACTAGGAACAGTGCAACATGAAAACGGTCTCAACTGTGTTACAACTCTGTTCCTGCAGGACAAGGAGTTCCGGCGGTAGACAGCAAGTCAGGTTTGTTTCAAATCTGCGTCTACACCAAACTCAGTCACATTTGCCAGGAGTCCTTTTTGACGGTGACAATTTCAAAACCTTTTTGAAATATTTTGGCAATCTTTTTACCCTTTTTTTCCCCACACACAATAGGAAAGGAGAGCAGACCGTTTTTTCACAACCTTTTTTGCCTTGCTCCATGGTAGCTTTGTATACTAGCTTACGTTTGTTGTACTAGCCAGGAAAGGAAAAAAGGCGTGCAAAAAATTATTGAATCATTGAATAATTTTAGTTGCTGATTTTATTGATTCCAGGTGGTCTTGGTGGTGGATACGGGGGAGAACCTGCAAATGGCAAATACGGTGAGAAGCTCATATGTGCTCCGTCTGACCCAGGGACTCAGACCACAGATATACTGATGTAGGCTACATACCTCTTATCCTTGATATTAGTACGTGGCTTTGAGGAAAGGCTTCTGCTGAATGAACACCATTCTGCTCTGGCTGCTCATCCCTCTGTCATCCTCTCCCCTCCTCTGTCTCTCTTTCTTTCTCCTTTTCCTTCTCCCTCTCTCCCTCTCTCCCTCTCTCCCTCTCTCCCTCTCTCCCTCTCTCCCTCTCTCCCTCCCTCCCTCCCTCCCTCCCTCCCTCCCTCCCTCCCTCCCTCCCTCCCTCCCTCCCTCCCTCCCTCCCTCCCTCCCTCCCTCCCTCCCTCCCTCCCTCCCTCCCTCCCTCCCTCCCTCCCTCCCTCCCTCCCTCCCTCCCTCCCTCCCTCCCTCCCTCCCTCCCTCCCTCTCTATCTCTCTCTCTCTTTCCCCTCCTCTCTCTCTTTCTCTCTCTGCAGCCGGAGCCGGTCAGCTGCCATATAACGGAGCCCCCATCATTCCTGCAGGACTCGACGGTACGCCAGCTGACCTAATGTTGACACTGTAGGGAGGTATCTCTATAGGTATCTCTATAGGTATCTCTATAGGTGTGGGTGGGTGAGGGATGTGGAGGAGGGAGGTGTGGGTGAGGCAGGAGGAGGGAGGTGGAGGAGGGAGGTGTGGGTGGGTGAGGGAGGGAGGTGGAGGAGGAGTGTAGACAGGGACGGCGGTGTAACGCCTCTTCCTCTTCCCTGACAGGAACCAGCCAGTTTGAGCCGGAGCCAGCAAGCCTGGGGCCTGATGGGAAGTCAGGTGGCTACGGAGGTCTGGACCACTATAGATCACTCTGGATCTCTATATATCACTGGATCACTCGAAATCACTCTGGATCACTAGAGATCACTAGAGATTACTCTGGATCACGCTAGATCAGTCTGGATCACGCTAGATTGCTGTTGATCACTGTAGATGAGCCTAGATCCTATGGGTGGGGGGAGACCGGACAGTAGGGAAGTTGTGTGTCAGTATGTTTGGTATTCACCCTCGCTGTCCCCCCCCCCCCCCTGGAGCAGGTATGGGTGGATCATCATACGGTGGCCAGCCCCTCGGACTTGAGGCCAAGTCTCCCACCAAATACGGTGAGTCTCCCTGCCCTGCCCTCTCCTCTCTCCCCTGCCCTGCCCTCTCCTCTCTCCCCTGCCCTGCCCTGCCCTCTCCTCTCTCCCCTGCCCTGCCCTCTCCTCTCTCCCCTGCCCTGCCCTCTCCTCCCTCCCCTGCCCTCCCCTCTCCTCCCTCCCCTGCCCTCTCCTCTTTCCCTTCCTCTCTGGCCCCCTGCCCTGCCCTCCCCTCTCCTCTCTCCCCTACCTCCTCCCCCCTCTCTCCCTTGCCCTCTCCTCTTTCCCTTACTCTCTGACCCCCTGCCCTCCCCTCTCCTCTCTCCCCTACCTCCTCCTCCCCTCTCTCCCTTGCCCTCTCCTCTCTCCCCTACCTCCTCCTGCCCTCTCTCCCTTGCCCTCCCTCACGCCTTCTCTCGCTCCACTACAGGCATCGGGGGCTTGCCCTTTGGTGGCCAGCCCGTATCTCTCACCTCCACCGGGGGGAAGTATGGTAGGTGTGGCCGTCTGCCTGGTCGTGCTAAGACCCAGCAGCATGTGTGTCAGTGTTGTTTGTGAACGTCTGCACCAGGTCTTTGCAGCGTGTGTTGTGCTCCCTGCAAGTTCTGTATCATCTGTATGCATGTTCTGAGCATGTGCATGTTGCATGTGTGTTCATGTGTGTGCGTGTTGCATGTGTGACATCATCTCTGCCATGTTCTGCAATGTGACTTAATCTCTGCCATGTTCTGCATTGTGACAAAATGTCTGATCTTCCCAGCAGGCAACGGGGGCTCTCCCTACGGACCAGGACCAGACGGCAAATCAGCCGGCAAATACGGTGAGACTGGTTCTGTATCACCACCAAGAACAGCTGTGATACTGACTGTGCAAATGAAAACTCTGAATGGTTTAAATGGCTGCTGGTATGGGTGGAGGTGGAGGTGGGCTGGGTGCTGGTATGGGTGGAGGTGGGCTGGGTGCTGGTATGGGTGGAGGTGGAGGTGGGCTGGGTGCTGGTATGGGTGGAGGTGGAGGTGGGCTGGGTGCTGGTATGGGTGGAGGTGGAGGTGGGCTGGGTGCTGGTATGGGTGGAGGTGGGCTGGGTGCTGGTATGGGTGGAGGTGGAGGTGGGCTGGGTGCTGGTATGGGTGGAGGTGGAGGTGGGCTGGGTGCTGGTATGGGTGGAGATCCGGCTGCAGGCAAATACGGTGAGAATGGTAGTCATGGTGTTGATTATGATCATTGTCATGGTAACTGTGTGGTTATGAGTTCGGTCATGAGTGGTCATGGTAACGTTGTTGTGGTCATGTCTCTGCAGGGTATGGAGCCCTGCCCTATGCTGGGGAGCCTCTGGGTTTGGGGGCTGATGGGAAATCAGCTGGTCAATATGGTGAGTGCGCACCCTCCTGGTGACCTGGTCCACCAGATCATCCTGTCCTCTGCCCTGGTCACCTGTGTTTCAACTCTCCCTCCCTCCCTCCCTCCCTCCCTCCCTCTCTCTCTCTCTCTCTCTCTCTCTCTCTCTCTCTCTCTCTCTCTCTCTCTCTCTCTCCCCCTCCCTCTCTCTCTCTCCCTTCCTCTCTCTCTCTCCCTCCCTCTCCCTCTCTCTCCCTCCCCCCTATAGGTTATGGAGGGCTCCCCTACGACGCTCAGCCGCTGGGACTTGGCTACAATGGCAAGTCTGCTGGCAGCTATGGTAGGTTCTGTCCTGAGGTCAGAGGTCAGGCAATGCAGTGGAGCAGACCTGTTCTGTCCTAGCGTCAGAGGTCAGGGATGAGGGACATCTTGGGGGCAGTGTGATGAGTGTGTGTTGGGGCAGTGTGATGTGTGTGTTGGGGCAGTGTGATCTGGCCATTAGATGAAGGGATACCCTCCAGAAGATTCTAGATAGTCATTAGAATATTTGTTCTATATTCGTCTTGTGGATATTCTCTTCTGAACCCTACATCCTTTTCAGTTTATTATATTTCCTGGTTGTTTATGTGTCATGCCAACCTCTAACCTCAAGTTCCAAAAATAAGTCAAATAAAGACGTGAATGTTTGAAGTGTGTGTGATTGGTCGTGTCGACCTTGTCTTGGCCGGACGTCTGACAGGAAACAGCAGGCTCCAGGGATGTTCCCCTGCTCTGGGCTTTACATCGTCCAGCCAGTCTAAACATGTGGTGTGTGATGATATATGAAGACGCTGTGTTCCCACAGGTCTGGGAGAGGTGCCCTTCCATCCACAGCCACTGGGACTAGGACCGGATGCAAAATCCACAGGCAAATATGGTGAGTTTAGACAAACCTGGCAACCGCTCGGTACAAACTTGGCAACCGCCGCCCGGCTGTGCGTGTTGTATATGTCAGCGTGTCGTGTGATCTCTGCTTGTCTGGACCCCTGCCAGGGGGAGGGGAGGGCCCATTCGTAACAGAACCACTCGCACTCGGAGGGGACGGGAAATCTACCGGGAAATATGGTGAGGCTGTTCAGATTGGCATTCTATCTATGATGTTTAGGCTGTCCCTTTATTGTTGTTTCTAAAACTGGTTGTTCCCATCCTTGATTGTGATTGGTTATATCGCGTTCCATGCCGTTGTAAAATCCAGCATAACCTCACAGGTTGTCCTCATAACATTCTTTAACATTCCATATTACTGCGCATCGAATATTTCAAATTGAAAAAGACGGCAAAGATGTCCATCTGGCTGTTGCGTGGCAACGATTTATGTAGGAACTATACTTTGTAGTAGCGGAAGAATGACGGTTTATTATTGAACTATTTTGTTTCTAATTGTTTTTATTGATTAAACCATATCAAATATTTGTAGTAACAGTTTTAGAAAAGCAATAAGCCCCACAAGTCCGTGGTTTACGCTGATTTTAGAACAGGTAAGGGGAATTGTCTTGGGGCTTATTGCTTAGCTAATTATACAACAGTTAGTTGCGAACAAGTGATTTGATTGGACAAGACGCATTCCATGAGTTCTGATTATGACATCACACCACAAAGATGAACATGTGTCTACAATAGACTCTTATTTCACTGCTTTCACAACAAATGGAAACACCCGGATACATGTCCATGATACAAAGCAGCTGTCCTGAGGTAACATGTAAACCGAATCAGAGGAGCTAGCTAGTGGGCAGGAACATGCTAGCTAGTGGGAAGGAACATGCTAGCTAGTGGGCAGGAACATGCTAGCTAGTGGGCAGGAACATGCTAGCTAGTGGGCAGGAACATGCTAGCTAGTGGGCAGGAACACGCTAGCTAGTGGGCAGGAACACGCTAGCTAGTGGGCAGGAACATACTAGCTAGTGGACAGGAACATGCTAGACAACTAGTCTAGTCGCAGAATTATATGTGATGGCAGAGCCAAAGAAAATATTTAATAAACAAATGAATCATCATGTGTTGGTGTTACTGAGCTAACCAGCCGTGGCTCTCCCCAGGCCAGCCAGAGCTGTATGAGGCCCAGCTGGGAGGGCTGCCCGACGGGGAGCAGCATGGTGGTCAGTCCCCCTCACACACGGCAGCCTACTTGACTTCTGCCTCCAGACATCTAAGATCATCTAAGATCTATGCACACATACAGATCCTCTTCCTGCTTTCATTTCTCCAGTCTGTCTGTCTGTCTACCTCTCCCTCCCTCGCACTCTTTCTCTCCCTCACGCTCTCTCTCTCCTCAGAGTACCCCAGTGAGCCATTTGCGCCCCTAGAGGCTGAGACCGTGGGCCAGTCCTATGGTGGGTAACAGCCAGTAGTGCCACAGCAGTGTGACTGTTCTCAGTGAATAGTGTTAATACCCTAACCCCACCCTCTTCTGTCCTCTCCTAGTAAAGGGAGAGGTTCCTGCAGCAGCAGCAGCAGCAGTTGAGGGAGAGGGAAAGTCTCGAAATAAATACGGTAGGTGTTTCTGCTGATCAGCCAGCTGTCTGATGGTGTCTGGAGAGAGATGAGCCTGACCCAGCTCTCTCTCTCTCTGTGCTCTCTGTGCTCTCTCTCTCGTGCTCTCTCTCACTCTCTCTGTGCTCTCTCTCTCTCCCCTCCTGCAGGAAATGGGGGCTACATCAACGGACAGATGCAGCCTGAAGGTAAAGAGACACACTGCCCACACACACCCTACACACTGCTCACACACACCCTACACACTGCTCACACACACCCTACACACTGCCCACACACACACTGCTCACACACACCCTACACACTGCCCACACACACCCTACACACTGCCCACACACACCCTACACACTGCTCACACACACCCTACACACTGCCCACACACACCCTACACACTGCTCACACACACCCTACACACTGCCCACACACACCCTACACACTGCTCACACACACCCTACACACTGCTCACACACACCCTACACACTGCCCACACACACCCTACACACTGCTCACACACACCCTACACACTGCTCACACACACCCTACACACTGCTCACACACACCCTACACACTGCCCACACACACCCTACACACTGCTCACACACACCCTACACACTGCCCACACACACCCTACACACTGCTCACACACACCCTACACACTGCTCACACACACCCTACACACTGCTCACACACACCCTACACACTGCTCACACACACCCTACACACTGCTCACACACACCCTACACCTGTAGAACTACAACACTGATCTTATTTATTAAGAATTCCTGCTAAGAATAATCAAAGGGCACCGTTACATCAATTAAGTCTTTTTCTAGATTTTCTATGAGACATCTTTGGCACGTCTTTGGTATATTCCAGACTCACAGGACATGTGCTTGCGTGAGCTGAACCCTGATGTGCCTTTGTCTTGTCTTCATGCTGCTGCCTGTTTGACCTCTGCTTAATATACCCTCCTTCCTCCTCCTACCTCTTTCACCTATTCACCCTGCCTGCCTCTCCTCTCCATCCCTCTCTCCTCCCCCAGTGGTAGCCTTCCCTGCGGCCCCCTCCCCCCCCCTCCCGTCCTTTATCCCACTTGTCTCCTCCTTCCCCCATGACGTCTCTCCTGCTGCCGGCTCTGACGCCCCTCCTGCTGCCGGCTCTGATGCCCCTCCCCCCACAGCCACGGCTGTGCTGTCGCTGGCGCTCACCCCCCCGCCGCCCCCCCCCCAGCCAGACAGCCTGCCGCCCCTCCCGCACCAGATACACATCCAGCAGAACCTCAAGCTGCACATCCACCCACAGGGCAAATCATGGAGAGGTAACCGCAGCGACTGGGGGGGCTCGAGGGGGGGGTTTCTGCAGAAAACTAAGAAGATGATGTTTAATATCTCTTTAATTGAATATCTTTAGCGCAGTTTTTATCTCCTGACTGTAGTTTCATATCTCTGAGGACTTCCAGTAGTTTTGTTATGGAGAAGAGCTGATCCGTTCTCCCTTCCACAGGAGGGAAGGAGGGGCAAGGGCACAAATATCAGCTGAATGGATTCTTTGGGAATGGTGGATACCAAGGTAAAACTAAACTGAACTGGTCTCTGATCCTGAAACTGATCATCTCTGATCCTGAAACTGATCCTCTCTGATCCTCTCTGACCCTCTCTGATCATCTCTGATCCTCTCTGATCATCTCTGATCCTCTCTGATCCTCTCTGATCATCTCTGATCATCTCTGATCATCTCTGATCATCTCTGATCCTCTCTGATTCTCTTTGATCATCTCTGATCCTGAAACTGATCATCTCTGATCCTCTCTGATTCTCTCGGATCATCTCGGATCCTCTCTGATCATCTCTGATCATCTCTGATCATCTCTGATCCTCTCTGATCATCTCGGATAATCTCGGATCATCTCGGATCATCTCTGATCCTCTCTGATCATCTCTGATCATCTCTGATTCTCTCTGATCATCTCTGATCATCTCTGATCCTGAAACTGATCATCTCTGATCCTCTCTGATTCTCTCTGATCATCTCGGATCCTCTCTGATCATCTCTGATCATCTCTGATCCTCTCTGATCATCTCTGATCCTGTGGTGTTGTCTTTTCTCCTCCAGGTTGACCAGGGGAAAATGGCGACCATCAGCATTTGTTTCTATAAACTTTATATTTTTTATTGTTAAAAAAATGTTTTGTATAATTTTTCATAATTCCCTTCATGTCCCCCCTGGTACCTGGCTCCTCGCTGAGACTGAAACATGACAGGGCCTCTGTTGCGTTTGTAGTCGATCATTTTGTTCAGTTGAAGGTGTTGGCGCTCTGCGACATCATCCTGTCCACTGTTTACCGGCCGTAACCAAGGACAACAGCTGTGTCTGTTCATCTGCATGCTGTCTCCTCTCCACAGACTGTTTTCAATTAATTTATTTGTTTGCATGATATTGCAAGTTGTTGTTTAGTTTTTTTTACTACCTGTAACAAACACCTGTACATTTTCCGGTTAAATAAAACAAAGTCTACAAATCCTGTCCCAGAGATTCAAGATTTCATCGTGTTTATCTTTTTCTAAAACTTCAGCATCTACAGTAATAATGTTATAATCACCTCTATTCACTTGGCAGATCATTTTACCCAAAGCGACACATAGAAGGGGATTTGAACCTGGGATCTCTTGATCTGCAGTCAAATACTCCAACCACTGATCTGCACACATACATTACACCTGTTCTCTTTAGTCTCAGTGATTAACACGCTTAATGGATTTAGCCCAGCGTGCCTCTCCAGTGCCTCCTAATCCTCGCACCAGTGTGGGTGGGGCACCCCAAGAGGCCCCCCATGGTCCCCAGGGCTGGTCCCCCCCAGCAGCCCCCCGGGCTGGTCCCCCCTCGCTGACCTGAGGCCTCCAGCCCTCCAAGGGCCACAGGTGTGGACCCAGACCCCAAGAGGTCAGCCTGACACAAGAAGAGGCTTCTCCTCAGCCCTGAGAGCTTCCTGTAACAGGGCGGGGGGGGGGGGGATTAGAGCAGATTTAACCCTATGAATAACGGAGACAGCTGATTGGTCTGTGAGGAAGCATGCCACTGCGTGAGCTCCTTGCAGTCCTGCCCTGCTCAGCTGGAGGGAGACTGCTTCAGGTGTGTCCAGGTGCCCAGAGGAAGCCCTCTGCCTGCCATGCCAGAGCACACTGTGTCCCTGGAGCCAGTCTGAGGGTGTAGCGGGGTCCCTCCCTCCAGGGGGGTGGGTTGGCTGGGGAAAGCACCATGGCGTTTTTGAACGTACCGCGATTGCTGGACTTTGCCAAAACGCCTCCACACCTTCAGTTCAACAAGTACGTGCTGACCGGGTACCGTCCTGTGGCCACTGCCCAGGACTGCCTCTGCAGCCTCTTCTACCTGCACAATGAGTTTGGGAACATCTACACCCACGGTAGGTGGATACATCATGCACTGGAGTCTCTTGTTGCTTTTAGCCAAGTTAACCTCTGTCATAACCTCTGAGGGCAGGCTTGTCATTGATCTGCTCTTCTGCTGAGCAGACACTCAGTTCCTCTTCATGGTCAGTGCAGCAGGCTGCTTGCTGTGTTTAGTCTGGGAGCAGATCTGAAGGAATGCTGTCCTCAGTATCCATACTGAGTACACTAGCAGCATAGCACCAGTGGGGTCCCTGGGACAGGGCGGAAACCATCACAGATGAACTGTACATTAGCAGTACATGTCATATACAGGTGGTTAATGTTGGAGACTTCAGATTGTTACTAGCCTCTCAGGGGTGGCTGTCTGGTGGTCTCACAAGTGACCGCTAGCCAGCATAACTCTCCGCTCGGTGAACAAGGATAGGTGGGGGGGGGGGGGGATTAGGGATAATCCACACTGGGAATTCCTGTACTGGATACGGTCAAGCCTGCTAGCGATCGGCCCTGGAAGTGTTGTGATTAGCTAAATAATAAAACACGACTGTTCGTTTGATTTGACTTGTTAAACGCAGGGCATGAAGGAAGGGTTAGTGTGTGGAACAGTGTAGAACTGAAGAGATGTTGAAGGGTTAGAGAAGTGTTGCAGGCTGGATATATTGATAACAGTGTTCCAGCTCATCATGGTTGACCTATCTGGCCCCTGACCCCTGACCCTGCAGATGAGACGCTGCCTCTGTTTCTCTCTCCTGGATGTCCTCTATAAGACCATTATCTCTAACCCTCTTACCTGGAGGATTAGGCTGCCTCTCTGCAGGCAGCACCCAGACACTGAGCAGAGCCACCTCGCTACGCTGTCACGACGGCCTCGCTAACACACCTGTCCTCACCTGGGGTGGGGGGCTCCACATGCTGATTGGCTACTATGCAGGAGCTTGGATACATCTGTGCTCTGATTGGTCATGTGTTTATGCACTAAAAAGTAGAAAAATATGTCCGTGGCCATTTAGAAAATGTTGGAGTCTGAAATGCCTTAGCATGCAGAGGCCTCAACCAAACAGCCCCGATTCATCTACCTCTTTATCTCCATCTCTACTTCCACCTTTACCTCTCCACCTCTACCTCTCTACCTCCACCTCTACCTCTCCACCTCTACCTCTCCACCTCTACCTCTACTTCCACCTCTCCCTCCACCTCTACCTCCACCTCCTCCACGCCCTCCTCCTCCCATCCAGGGATCCCGTTTGTCTTCTTCCTGGTGTTCCTGCCCCTCAGCCTGCCGTGGATGGAGGGGCAGTGGTGGCTCTGCCTGGTGCACTACCTGGCCTGCCTGTCTCCCACCGTGGGCTCTGTGCTCTACCACATCTTCATGAACCACGAGGGGGGCGCCCACGTCTACGACACCCTGCTCTCCCTCGACATGTTCGGGGTCTGCCTGGTCAACACCCTGGGTAGGCTGGGGTGGTAAACATGTTTAGGTTTTTGTTTTTTTAGGTTTCATCCAAATGACAACCCTCTCTTGCACACACATATACAGTACATCCACAGACTCTCACAGATAAACACACGCCATCATGCACACAAACTCTTTGAAAGATGAACATTTCTCCCCCCCCCCCCCAGGAGCCCTGCCCATCGTCCACATCACCCTGCTCTGCTACCCTGTGTCCAGGCTGGCTGCCATACTGTCCTACACCCTCTTGTCTGCCTACGGTATCTACAGCGCCACCACGGCCCGCAGCAACACGCGGCGCCTCCGCGCCTTCGCCTGGCAGGCGCTGTTCCGTCTCGGTCTGTTCCTGCTGCGCTGGGGGGGGCCGGGGACTGGAAGCCCCTCCTCGCTGCGGCTCTTCCTCACCATGGACCTGCTGGCGCTGCTGGGGGGGCTGGTCAACATCAGCAGGGTGCCCGAGCGCTTCCACCCCGGCCTGTTCGACTACTGGTGCAACAGCCACCAGATCATGCACGTCCTGGTGATTTGCTCCATCGTGTACCTGCACTGGGGCATGATGGAGGACCTGGCCTGGCTACGCACCTTCCAGTGCCCTGGGGAAGGGTAGGAGGGGCTGCGTGGGAGGAAGGGAGGGGGAGGCGTTCGAATGCGCTTGAGGCTAGCTGCTACTCAAGAATCTGCAGGGAACATGAGTTGAGTTCACCACAGCTGCATGTGAAGACATCAGACTGTGTAGTTCACAGGGTTAGGGTTAGAACACATCCAGTTCTACTAAAGCACCAGCTTGTACCACCAAAAGAAACATAGCTGTTCTTGATGCAATTTAAGTATTATCATATTAATAAAGTCAATATATATTTGTATGTCCTGTTTTGCCTTGATTTATTGTGAGACTATGTACCGTCTTGCCTCCTGTATGTTATATGTAGTAGTGGTATAAACACCCATGATTATACAGAATCTGACCAAGGACAGGTGTCTATGTTTCACATAGTTTTATTGCAAGAAAAACTGTATATATATACACTTGAAAGGAAATCTTTGCAAAAGCCTCATTAGAAATGAATCATGCGTGTCTGTTCAAGTTGATCTGTACTGTTATTAATCAGCCCCCTCCTGTATGTGTGTTGGGTTAGAACTTGGCACCAATATCAAACAGTGTCGTCACCCTGCACACCACACACAGCAGGTCAAATGATGAGGAGCAGATCTAGAGAGCAGAGGAAGGGGCAGAGGAAGGGACAGAGGCAGTCGGATGAGGCAGGCGAGAGAGAAGACCTCCACCCACTGGGTTCTCTGGTGGGTCGAGGTCTGGTCCTCATATGGCCCACCCTCCGAGGGGGGAGAGGAGGGAGACGGGGGGAGAGGAGGGAGACGGGGGGAGACAGGAGGAGAGGAGGGAGACAGGAGGAGAGGGGTTAGTCCTCGTCCGAGGTGCTGTCCTCCTCAGGCTCTGATAGGTCAGCGATGGGGAAGCGCAGGACGGCTGCTACACCACTCAGCTGAGTCAACTCTGAAGGGGGGGGGGGGGGGAGAGGGAGAGAGGTCACTAGGATATACTTGATCAAACCTCCATGTGCATCCAGTGTTTAATCCTAGCTGTCCTGAACAGACACTTACGTTCTCCAGAGACATGAAGACTGGAAAACATCCTGCAACAACCAACACACACACACAACAGAGGGATTAATAATAATAATAATAATAATAATAATAATAATAATGTGTTTATCAAGCAGAGCTTTGATCCAAAGTGACAGGAACAGTTGGATAAAGAGCAAAGTGTTCCAGTGTGGAGACGCTTCTGGAAGCTTCTCTTGTCCTGATGTCTCACCTGACGCCGCCTCCGTTGTCCCTGACGCTGTCCACCAGCCGCACGTACCGGCTCCTCGTAGCGACGTCCTGATGTCTGCACGACAACAACATCACTACCTCACCAAGGTTTACCGCTTAGAGCTGGAATACTATCGGTTAAACAGTGTTGCCAATTAGGCAACAATGCTGCTAGACTTTTCATCTTCCCTCATCTTAATCTAGCGTCTTTCCCCTACTTGTTGGCAATCTCCATTTTTGTTGTTGAGCAGCAGCATAACTGTAACTGTCCTTCAGTGTTGTTCTAGCTGCATCATGTAGGTACAGCCAGCGCTCTCGGATTCAACGTTTTCGTTTTGTTCATCTGGTTTTGTTCTGCTGTTGTTTGTGCTGTTATTTAAAAAATCAACCCCTTGTGATTTGTTTGTTTATGGGTCACAGACACTCATCCATTCTACATTTTTCATCTTGTCGGTAAACGGTCAAAGCTTTTTTCCCTAAATGAACATCCTTGGCACAGACAAGCTCGTCTCTCTATCTGCCCACCTGAAGAGCTCGTCTCTCTATCTGCCCACCTGAAGAGCTCGTCTCTCTCTATCTGCCCACCTGAAGAGCTCGTCTCTCTATCTGCCCACCTGAAGAGCTCGTCTCTCTATCTGCTCACCTGAAGAGCTCGTCTCTCTATCTGCCCACCTGAAGAGCTCGTCTCTCTATCTGCTCACCTGAAGAGCTCGTCTCTCTATCTGCTCACCTGAAGAGCTCGTCTCTCTATCTGCTCACCTGAAGAGCTCGTCTCTCTATCTGCCCACCTGAAGAGCTCGTCTCTCTATCTGCCCACCTGAAGAGCTCGTCTCTCTCTATCTGCCCACCTGAAGAGCTCGTCTCTCTATCTGCTCACCTGAAGAGCTTGTCTCTCTATCTGCCCACCTGAAGAGCTCGTCTCTCTATCTGCCCACCTGAAGAGCTCGTCTCTCTCTATCTGCCCACCTGAAGAGCTCGTCTCTCTATCTGCTCACCTGAAGAGCTTGTCGCTGATGAGCAGGGTGTCCACAGCCAGGGCGTCAGCGGCCTTCTCCACGTGGGCCAGCCTGCATCGTCACAGCAACACAGACCATGTCAGAGAACAGCTCTCACAGGACCCAGAACACGCCCCTCAGAAACACCCCTCACACTGTGTGTGTGTGTGTGTGTGTGTGTGACTCACCCATAGAAGGCTCTGTCCGGCTCATGCTGCAGCATCTTGTAGAAGTCCTCCAGGGCTTTCACCTCCCCTGCAGCCTGACAGAACACACACTCATTATTAGGGGAGGGGGGGGGGAATCAATTCACTTTTGAATCGCGATTCAGTTTTCTAGCGATTCACATCGATTCACAAATGTAAAAAAAAAAAAAAGTAATGTTGGCTGATTATTTTATTTTTTATAAAATAATTTTCTATCCAAAAGATTCCCACCCCTACAAATTATACAAACATAATACCACGTTCAACTCCGTGTTGAGCTGTTCTAAGCGATAGATCCATAGACCTCTCCAGTATGGAGATACAGCCATAGACCTCTCCAGTATGGAGATACAGCCATAGACCTCTCCAGTATGGAGATACATCCATAGACCTCTCCAGTATGGAGATACAGCCATAGACCTCTCCAGTATGGAGATACAGCCATAGACCTCTCCAGTATGGAGATACAGCCATAGACCTCTCCAGTATGGAGATACAGCCATAGACCTCTCCAGTATGGAGATACAGCCATAGACCTCTCCAGTATGGAGATACAGCCATAGACCTCTCCAGTATGGTATCCTTATGTGACAGGTTACACTGAGGTCTAAAGCATTTCCTTCAAACGGCCACTGCCAATGTTTCAGAAACATCCGCAGCCTGCTAACATCGTCCTTGTGGCAGGTCACCCACCTTGGTGTCTGACAGTCTGCTGGTCACACTGGGGTCAGTCAGGATCTCTACAGGACAGGACACAGTAACACTTTACACAGATAACACTTTCCTTTTCTCTTATTTTGTAAGATATATGTTCATGCTGTAATGGGCAGTTTACGTGAAGTGTGACAGGAGAGGCAGCAAGAGAGACAGACCAGAGGCAGGGCTCTGTGCCAGTGATGACATAGCGGCCCGCCTGGTCTACAACCTACCCAGACGCTCCCATGTTACCCCGCTCCTCATCTCCCTCCACTGGCTTCCCATCACGGCCCGTATCAGATTCAAGACCCTGGTATTGACCTTCCAAGCGGTGAAGGGGACTGCACCCGACTACATCAACTCTCTCCTCCAGCCTTACACCCCCACCCGCCACCTACGGTCTTCTTCTGACAACTGTCTAGTTGTAACTCATTTAAAATTATTGTACTCGCTGTGAAATATATTATTGTTGCTTACTTTCCTACAAGTACACTCTTGCACTTTTGAGGTTCATGCTGTTTAATTGTAACTTGTCTAACTACATGCTCTTATGGTTCTTCCCTTTGGCACTTATTTGGTTTTTCACAATGTATTCTTTATGTTTGGCTACCCGCAATGTTTAGGGCTATCTCGTTGTTATGATCAGTGACCTATGCAATTTTGTAAAGTTCTCTTTTGGAAGTCGCTTTGGATAAAAGCGTCTTCTAAATGAATTAATGTAAATGTAATGTAAATGATAGCAGGGTTCTGTGATGTGATGATAGCAGGGTTCTGTGATGTGATGATAGCAGGGTTCTGTGATGTGATGATAGCAGGGTTCTGTGATGTGATGATAGCAGGGTTCTGTGATGTGATGATAGCAGGGTTCTGTGATGTGATGATAGCAGGGTTCTGTGATGTGATGATAGCAGGGTTCTGTGATGTGATGATAGCAGGGTTCTGTGATGTGATGATAGCAGGGTTCTGTGATGTGATGATAGCAGGGTTCTGTGATGTGATAGTGGAGTCTCCCCGGTCTTCTTACCTTTCAGGGAGTACTTGTGTCCCGAGGAGGAGTGGACCATCATGAACTTGGGCCGGTTCTCCAGCAGCAGTTTGCAGTCCTGGCGCACAGCCTCTCGGAACAGGAAGGTCATGAACTGCTCCTTCACAAAGCCAGGACTGGCCACCAGGATGCACTTCACCACTGGGGACAGACCGGGAGGTCAGTGTGTGTGTGTGAGAGAGAGAGGCAGGGAGAAGTGTGTGTGTGAGAGGCAGAGAGAGCTCTGTGTGTGTGTGTCACCATCAAAGTTGATGTGTCTGAGGATCCCCTGCATCACAGCTTCATAGAACCTCTCCAGAGCCTGGGAAGAGATACACACACTGTCAACACGCACACACACACCCACACACACACACACCCTAAGCCCCCCCAGGGTTTGTCTCCAGACCTTGTCGTGCTGGGTGCAGCTGCCCCTCCTCTTGCGGGGGATGGTCACCTCCACCTTGGCCCTGAGCAGGGTCATGGCCGGTGTAACCAGCACAAGGTTAGCCAGCCCCTCCTGCATGACCACGGCCGCCACATCCGCCTTCTGGCTGGGGTCACACGCCTGCTCTGTGGGCAGCCAGGGGGCGGAAGGTTAGACCCAGGTACAGCACATCACTCAGTGTTATACTTCTTTAGTTGGAAGCTAAATGTCAATAATCAAAACAAACAAAACATGCTAACATTTACATTTAGTCATTTTACATTTACATTTAACTAACAAACGTTAAACCTATGCACCAAGGGCGTTACTATAGTTACCTTTTTAGTTATTATAATTGTAGAATCCTTTGTAGACTAACACTTACTAACAGTTATTGACGTGCGAACGTTCATTGAACTTACCGATCCTGTCCAGCACAACACTGTCCCACACCTTCTTAGCCAGAGTAAACTTCCTGTTTAGCTCCAGCTCTATGGTGTGATAGGCCCCCATCTGGACACACACACACACACACCATTGAACCTGCAACCTATTGATGTGCAGTCTAATTCTCTACAGCTTCACTACAGATCACATGTCAGATGTAAACGGGTGGTGTTTGAACGGTGTCAGACCTTCACATACGGGTTCTCCAAGAGGTTGGTTCCCTTCACCCTCAGCTGGCAGGCCTGGGAGTCAAAGTCGATGGTCTCCACACACACAGTGAGGGTGGTGCGGACCCTGGAGCTGCCCACACTGCCGGTGGAGGACTCCGTCTGCACCTTCCTGAGCACACACAATCACCAGGGGTCAGGGGAACTGGTCACTGCGGCGGTGTGTGTGTTAGTATGTGTGTATGTTAGTGTAGGCTGTGTGTGTGTGTGTGTTTGCACATGAAGACACACATCATAGTGACAGGCTAGACACAAGCACAATACAAACACGCAGCTGATAGTAGATAGCAGACGTGTTATGAACTGCAAGGCTTTCATTGAGCACAGTAGCACGGGACCGTACGGAGCCGTTGATCTCCCACCGGGAGACCGGCGTACCTGATGGTGGAAGCCTGCAGGCTGTCTCCGATCTGAAGCAGGTTGTAGGTGTGCCACATGTCCTCCGCTTCTTCCGGCATCAACGTCACCTGGCTGGCGGGACACAGCGTTACCGGTAGAGTGAGGGGTGACGAAGAGTGGGATCAACCGAGATGTATTCTGGAGGGTAGCTAGTCAGATCTAAACTAACCTCAGAGATCCCCACCCCCACACGGTTCAAGTAAGGATAGGCAGGGTAACTGGATAGCTAGCTATTCATTCATTCACTGTTTTAGATTGGGTTATTTTATGACATATCTAGCTATTTGAAAAACAAATTATTGTTTTTATTATCTTTATTGTTGTGTTTGAGGTTTGGCTGAATAGCTGTGCCAGATGGCAATACCAAGGCATGTGCTGGTGGGGCTAACTTGCTAGCTAACCGGTCTTAAGACTCACTTACCCGGCATTGTCTTTTTCAATATCTTTGTGAAGCAACTTCATTTTCTTTTTGGATTGTTGTGATCAAAACTAGTATTACTTGTCTACGCGATGAAATATTAATGGATTTAGCGTCATATTTATTATTTTCCGCGCATATCTCAGACTATGTTTCTGCTGTAGAATGAATCGTCCAAGTCTGGTTGGTCACGTGTACGTTGCGTCACTCCAAAACACGAGACGGCCATCTTTGGTCACTTCCGTTGGCGTCACTTCATTGCGGCAGAAAAACTGGATTTTGTTAAATGTTTTACCTCTTTGACGAGATAAATGCCATCGAGAAGGCGAAGAAATGTGAAAATGATTAAAACTTACAAAAGACTACAAGGAAATCAAATCATATTGCGTTGGTAGAGCTATGTTTTTGTAGTTTTGCTATACGTACAAGATTAGATAGCCAGCTAAATTATATTATGTATGATTTAGCCCACATTAATTATAGGAATGCGATAAAACTATTCAAATATCCCCTCTGCTGATTGTTAGCTGGTTACTATCCTGTACAAAGAAAAGAAAATACTTGTAGTCATTAGTTACGGGCACTTGAGACTTAGACATAGGCTAAAAATTGTGCATTTTGTTGAACCCGGGAACTGGAAGAGTTGGATTTTAAAGCACAGTAGTAATATTTCATGAACGTCATTATTAAATGGTTGGAACCAGCATAATTACTCAATCTTTCTGAAATTACTTTTGAAATATCCTTGAGCATCTGTGTTTACCGACTCGAAGGACCACCCATGGTGTAAATCCAATCAGATCACGAATTGCCAAAAAACGCCAATCGGCGTTTATCAGCAGTCATTGTCAGATATGAAAAGGCTACTGTATCTTGATACAGCTGTGAATCAGTGCATCATAATTTTATTACAACATTAAAAAATCATAATTGTTCAATGTTTGAATAAACATGTTTATTGTTTATTATGATGATAAAAAAGTACATGCGGACATCCAATCAGACCCTAGACCCCAGACCAATATTCAGCAAGGGGCCAATGACAGAGCGGTAAAATGTTTTCCCACATCCGCCCAACCTCGCTTTCAACCAACGCTTGAAATCTACTTTTGTCAAGGGTTGGGCGCTAGTCTGTTTAGGGAAAAGCCGAAGCCAAAAACTCGATAAATCTGTACATTGTATTTAAAAGTTGTTGACTAATGTGCTTTGTTCAAGTATTTTTAGTCAAGTCTGACATAATTTCACCCCAAACTTCAAGTATTCAATTGGTTATTTGTGGCGCAAGGTTAGCTGGCTAACGATAGCTGATTAAAACTAGCTTAGCTAACTCAGTAGCTAGTTAGGGTGGCACATTTTTGGGGGATTCTTCAAAGCCGACTGATATTTGGAAGAATATTATGGCCGAAGCCGACAAATTAAACATCGACTCCATAATTCAGCGACTTCTGGAAGGTATGATTAAACTGTTTGTTTTTACAAGATATCAAACTAACGCGCGATTTAGCTAACGTTTAGTGTGGTTGGGTTGCAGCTAGCTAGCTACCCAGGGACATGGTGAATCCAGCGCTCTGGCTCAGTCAGATTAAAAACGGTCTAGCCTCTCAGTATGCACTGGATTTCATGGAATGGAAGCACTTTGTTTGATACACCGATCGTTTTAAATACCGCTGCCAAACGATTATCATCGGGAACTAATTACTCAAGCACTTCCCCATGTCTGCTCGACTTTAGATGCCCGTTTAGCTAGCTAGCCAAATAACGTGACGAATGCAAGCATTATCTGTCAACAGCACCAGACAAGATAAGCAAACAAGCCATGGAACTGTTCCAACCCAGCAAGTATCAGCGATGCTTGAGAGTCGCAACGTTAGCCACAACCAGCATTACTCCACAGACATTGACGTTGCTCACTTATGTCTTCAATCGTAAACTAAGATAGCACTTTTCACATTTCTTATTATAAAGAGACGTAAACGTCGTGTAAAGGTCGAGCAAGAGGCGTGGTACTAGGTAGTTAACGAGCTAGACAGAAGCTAATCAGTGTTTACTCCGGAATTGCCATAGAATTAACGAGTTTTCACAATTGTTGTGTATCACCATGGGCCCTGGTCCGCCATATCCTGCATAGTCTTCATGAGGCCGTTTAGAAACACCTAGTTTAC
Organism: Hypomesus nipponensis; assembly: GCF_054491055.1. NCBI lineage: Eukaryota > Metazoa > Chordata > Actinopteri > Osmeriformes > Osmeridae > Hypomesus > Hypomesus nipponensis. Next base: position 675,424 of record NC_140373.1, on the reverse strand, counting down.
AAACATTGACCGAAGTTGGTATAACGTACATCGGAATTTAAACCAGCCTTGGTGGTAAACACAGCGCGTGCTTAAAGGTCCCATGCCATGAAAATGTAATTTTATGAGATTATTTAACATTAATATAAGTTACCCTAGCCTGCCTTTGGTCCTTCAGTGGCTAGAAATTTTCATAAGTATAAACCAAGCCCTGGGTATCTTCTCCGCCTTTGAGAATGAAGGCTCAAATGGTCGATCTGGAACCTTTTATGTCGTCAAAAGGGGAAAGGTTACCTCCCCCTTTTCTGCTTTGCATGCCCAGAGAATTTGGCACGCCAATGAGAAAATGAGCTACAACCGTGCAAGTGCGATATTGTTTTTTCCTTAGAGACATTATGGCTTGCAAAGGAGCGAAGCATGGCAGTTAGCCCCGCCTCTCTCCTCCTCATATTTAAAGCTGCAGACACAGAAATGGCACGTCCTAAGGAAAGCTCATTGTGGGACTGCTCGTAGGGGCTGTAGTTCTGCACCAAGGCTGAATTTCGGGAAAGAAACTTCAGATACAGTATTAGGGGACCATTAAGGCCTATATAAAAGCATCCAAAAAGAGTATGCCATGGGACCTTTAAGGCATAAGGGAGCTAAGCCTTTCATTTGTAATCTGCATTAGAGCAGGACAGAATGTGGTTGAGCGACTGCTGCAATTATGTTTTACTCAAAGCATGTCATGGGTCTGTTTGTGTCTTTACTGTCATATTCTGTTACAACATTTGTGGCAAATTTGCAACGACCCGAAACTAAGCATCATTTCAACAACATCTTGACAGTCTGGTCCCAGATACTGACCTCCCCTCCCCTCCAGTTAAAGGGTCCAGACCAGGGAAGAACGTCCAGCTGACGGAGAACGAGATCCGAGGTCTGTGCCTGAAGTCCAGGGAGATATTCCTGAGCCAGCCCATCCTGCTGGAGCTGGAGGCTCCGCTCAAGATCTGTGGTATGCCTCTCTCTTTCCCTCCTGCCTCTACCTCCTCCAGCCTCTCTACCCCTCCTGCCTCTCTACCCCTACTGCCTCTGTACCCCTCTTGCCTCTGTACCCCTCCAGCCTCTCTACCCCTCCTGCCTCTCTACCCCTCCAGCCTCTCTACCCCTCCAGCCTCTCTACCCCTCCAGCCTCTCTACCCCTCCAGCCTCTCTACCCCTCCTGCCTCTCTACCCCCCCTGCCTCTCTACCCCTCTTGCCTCTGTACCCCTCCAGCCTCTCTACCCCCTCCAGCCTCTCTCTTTCCCTCCTGCCTCTACCTCCTCCAGCCTCTCTACCCCCCCTGCCTCTCTACCCCTCCTGCCTCTCTACCCCCCCTGCCTCTCTACCCCTCCTGCCACTCTACCCCTTCAGCCTCTCTACCCCTCCAGCCTCTCTACCCCTCCAGCCTCTCTACCCCTCCAGCCTCTCTACCCCTCCAGCCTCTCTAACCCTCCAGCCTCTCTCTCTACCCCTCCAGCCTCTCTAACCCTCCAACCTCTCTCTCTACCCCTCCAACCTCTCTACCCCCTCCAACCTCTCTCTCTACCCTCCAGCCTCTCTAACCCTCCAACCTCTCTCTCTACCCTCCAACCTCTCTACCCCCTCCAACCTCTCTCTCAACCCCTCCAACCTCTCTACCTCCTCCAGCCTCTCTCTCAACCCCTCCAACCTCTCTACCCCCTCCAACCTCTCTCTCTACCCCTCCAACCTCTCTACCTCCTCCAGCCTCTCTCTCAACCCCCTCCAGCCTCTCTCTCTACCCTTCCAGCCTCTCTGCACTTCCAGCCTTTATCTACCCCCTCAGTGGTAGAGCATGGCGATGGGCATAGCTTAGTGGTTAGAACATTTAACAGCTGATTGAGAGGTTTTAGATTGACCCCTCCCTCCCCTCCCCAGGTGACGTCCACGGCCAGTACTATGACCTGCTGAGGCTGTTTGAGTACGGAGGCTTCCCCCCGGAGAGTAACTACCTGTTCCTGGGGGACTACGTGGACCGGGGGAAGCAGTCCCTGGAGACCATCTGTCTCCTGCTGGCCTACAAGGTCAAGTACCCTGAGAACTTCTTCCTGCTCAGGGGGAACCACGAGTGTGCCTCCATCAACAGAATATATGGCTTCTACGATGAGTGTGAGTCCTCAGACTGCTGCCTATACCAGTACCATCCACACACCAGCACACTAAGCACCTAAACACACACACACACACACACCAGCACACTAAGCACCTAAACACACACACACACACACACCAGCACACTAAGCACCTAAACACACACACACACCAGCACACTAAGCACCTAAACACACACACACACACACACACACACACCAGCACACTAAGCACCTAAACACACACACACACACACACACACACCAGCACACTAAGCACCTAAACACACACACACACACACACACCAGCACACTAAGCACCTAAACACACACACACACACACACACCAGCACAGTAAGCACCTAAACACACACACACACACACACACCAGCACAGTAAGCACCTAAACACACACACACACACACACACACACCAGCACAGTAAGCACCTAAACACACACACACACACACACACCAGCACACTAAGCACCTAAACACACACACACACACACCAGCACACTAAGCACCTAAACACACACACACACACACACACCAGCACACTAAGCACCTAAACACACACACACACACACCAGCACACTAAGCACCTAAACACACACACACACACACACCAGCACACTAAGCACCTAAACACACACACACACACACCAGCACACTAAGCACCTAAACACACACACACACACACACACACACCAGCACACTAAGCACCTAAACACACACACACACACACCAGCACACTAAGCACCTAAACACACACACACACACACACACACCAGCACACTAAGCACCTAAACACACACACACACACACCAGCACACTAAGCACCTAAACACACACACACACACACACCAGCACACTAAGCACCTAAACACACACACACACACACACACCAGCACAGTAAGCACCTAAACACACACACACACACACCAGCACAGTAAGCACCTAAACACATACACACACACCAGCACAGTAAGCACCTAAACACACACACACACACACACCAGCACAGTAAGCACCTAAACACACACACACACACCAGCACAGTAAGCACCTAAACACACACACACACACACACCAGCACAGTAAGCACCTAAACACACACACACACACACACCAGCACAGTAAGCACCTAAACACACACACACACACACACCAGCACAGTAAGCACCTAAACACACACACACACACACACACCAGCACAGTAAGCACCTAAACACACACACACACACACCAGCACAGTAAGCACCTAAACACACACACACACACACCAGCACACTAAGCACCTAAACACACACACACACACACACACACCAGCACACCAGCACAGTAAGCACCTAAACACACACACACACACACACACACACCAGCACACCAGCACACTAAGCACCTAAACACACACACACACACACACACCAGCACACTAAGCACCTAAACACACACACACACACACACACCAGCACACTAAGCACCTAAACACACACACACACACACACCAGCACACTAAGCACCTAAACACACACACACACACACACACACACACACCAGCACAGTAAGCACCTAAACACACACACACACACACACACACCAGCACAGTAAGCACCTAAACACACACACACACACACATACACCAGCACACTAAGCACCTAAACACACACATACATAATCACACAAGTAAACATAGACTCACAGAATTGATGTAAGTCCTGAAACAGTCCTCATACACATTGTCACACACTCGTATATATCCATACACATGTCCTCATATACTCACAATTACACACTCAAGTCCTTTCATATACACAAGTGCTCCTACACAATTACGCACACATGAGCACACAAACACGTACACACACGCACACATACAAGCACTCTTATCCAAAGTATTTCTGGACATAATGTTCTGCACACGCAGGCTCTCTCTCTCCTCCCTCTCTGTCCCCCCCCTCTCTGTCCCCCCCCTCTCTGTCCCCCCCTCTCTCTCCCCCCCCCTCCCTCTCCCCCCCCCCTCTCCCTCCCCCCCCTCTCTCCCCCCCCTCCTCTCTCTCTCTCCCTCCCTCCCTCTCCCCCCCCTCTCTCCCTCCTCCTCCCCCCCCCCTCTCTCCCTCCCCCCCTCTCTCTGTCCCCCCCCCTCTCTCCCCCTTTCTGTCCCCCCTCTCTCTCTCTCCCCCTCTCTCCTCTCTCCCCCTCTCTCTCCCTCCCCCCCCCCTCTCTCTCTCTCCCCCCCCCTCTCCCCCCCCCTCTCTCTCCCCCCCTCTCTCTCCCCCTCTCTCTCCCCCCTCCTCTCCCCCTCTCCTCCTCCCTCCCTCCTCCCTCCTCCCTCTCTCCCCTCTCTCCCTCTCTCCCTCCTCCCCTCCCTCCCCCCCTCTCTCTCTCTCCCTCTCTGTCCCCCCTCTCTCTCCCCTCTCTCTCTCCCTCCACCCTCTCTCTCTCTCTCCCCCCTCTCTCTCCCCCCCTCTCTCCCCTCCCCTCCCTCCCTCCTCCTCTCCTCCCTCCTCTCCCTCCCCTCCTCCCTCTCTCTCCTCCTCCCTCCCTCTCTCCCTCTCTCTCTCTCTCTCTCTCTCTCTCTCTCTCTCTCTCTCTCTCTCTCTCTCTCCCTCTCTCTCTCCCCTCTCTCCCCTCTCTCCCCCCTCTCTCTCCCCCCTCTCTCTCCTCTCTCTCCCCCCTCTCTCTCTCTTTCCCCCCTCACTGTCTGAGCCTGGCATCACCGCACCAGATCACCAATGAGTTTCTGGAACTCCATAGTTCATTTTTGACATCCAAGGGTAGCTATCAACCAAAATGCCTCTGAAGTCCCCTTACTTACCGTTAGCGCCCACAGGAACAGCAGTGTAGTTACATAATGAACTGCCAGGTAAGATAACATGTCACACTTTAGAGTCCTGAAGGAAAGTGATCCTGGGGACACACACACTTTCTGCTGTCAAAACACACAGAATTTAGCTTCCGCTAACCACCATGTGCAAGACAGGCGGATTACAAATAAAATACAAATGTATTATTACATAGCAGCACTTGAAGGAATAACCTAGTTGCATAGAAACTGTAGTTACATGTTATACTGATACTTGCTTTGGTAACACAACCCTTCACCTGCCCCTTTACAGCATCCTCTTACTGTAACACTGGACTACAACACCCATCATTACTGTAACACTGGACTACAACACCCATCATTACTGTAACATTGGACTACAACACCCATCATTACTGTAACACTGGATTACAACATCCATCATTATTGTAACACTGGACTACAACATCCATCATTATTGTAACACTGGACTACAACACCCATCATTACTGTAACACTGGACTACAACATCCATCATTATTGTAACACTGGACTACAACATCCATCATTATTGTAACACTGGACTACAACACCCATCATTATTGTAACACTGGACTACAACATCCATCATTATTGTAACACTGGACTACAACATCCATCATTATTGTAACACTGGACTACAACACCCATCATTATTGTAACACTGGACTACAACACCCATCATTGCAGCCCAACCCCCATCAGGGTCAGAGGTCACCCAGAAGTGATTGCTGTTCACCAGCCAAGCTTGTTTATAGGGTTAGGATGGTAAGCAGTGACAGGGATGTATAAAGGGCTGTACACATGAGCCTGCGTTTGATATGGAAGCTTCAGTGTAAAGGGCTGTATTGTGGGTTTAGTAGTGAATGATCTGTCGACCCCTGCAGGTAAGAGGCGCTACAACATCAAGCTGTGGAAGACCTTCACCGACTGCTTCAACTGTCTGCCAGTAGCAGCCATAGTGGATGAAAAGATCTTCTGCTGCCATGGAGGTACCTGTCTGTATGTCAGACCCTGTCTGTCTGTCTGTCTGACCCTCCCAGTCTGTCTGTCTGTCTGACCCTCCCAGTCTGTCTCTCTGACCCTCCCAGTCTGTCTGTCTGTCTGTCTGTCTGACCCTCCCAGTCTGTCTGTCTGACTGACCCTCCCAGTCTGTCTGTCTGTCTGACCCTCCCAGTCTGTCTGTCTGTCTGACCCTCCCAGTCTGTCTGTCTGTCTGACCCTCCCAGTCTGTCTGTCTGACTGACCCTCCCAGTCTGTCTGTCTGACTGACCCTCCCAGTCTGTCTGTCTGTCTGTCTGACCCTCCCAGTCTGTCTGTCTGACTGACCCTCCCAGTCTGTCTGACCCTCCCAGTCTAAGTGCAGTCCTCAGTTCTAACTCCCTCCGCAGGTCTGTCTCCAGACCTCCAGTCCATGGAGCAGGTGCGCCGGGTGATGCGGCCCACGGACGTGCCTGACCAGGGCCTGCTGTGTGACCTGCTGTGGGCCGACCCAGACAAGGACGTGCTGGGCTGGGGCGAGAACGACCGGGGGGTCTCCTTCACCTTCGGGGGCGACGTTGTCACCAAGTTCCTCCACAAGCACGACATGGACCTCATCTGCAGAGCTCACCAGGTGAGGGAGGGAGTTATCTGCTCCTGCTGGTGGTGTGAGTCTTCCTGCAGACTCACCCTCTCTGCTCCATCAGGTGGTGTGAGTCTTCCTGCAGACTCACCCTCTCTGCTCCATCAGGTGGTGTGAGTCTTCCTGCAGACTCACCCTCTCTGCTCCATCAGGTGGTGTGAGTCTTCCTGCAGACTCACCCTCTCTGCTCCTGCTGGTGGTGTGAGTCTTCCTGCAGACTCACCCTCTCTGCTCCTGCTGGTGGTGTGAGTCTTCCTGCAGACTCACCCTCTCTGCTCCTGCTGGTGGTGTGAGTCTTCCTGCAGACTCACCCTCTCTGCTCCTGCTGGTGGTGTGAGTCTTCCTGCAGACTCACCCTCTCTGCTCCATCAGGTGGTGGAGGATGGCTATGAGTTCTTCGCTAAGAGACAGCTGGTCACCCTCTTCTCTGCTCCTAACTACTGCGGGGAGTTTGACAATGCAGGCGCCATGATGAGCGTGGACGAAACGCTGATGTGCTCCTTCCAGGTAACGCCCCCAGCGAGGAATGACTCACTAACATCAAATGACTCTCCTGTGCTCAAATGACTCACTTTACAATCAAATGACTCTCCTGTGCTCAAATGACTCACTTTACAATCAAATGACTCTCCTGGAATATTTCTGTGTTCCTTCCTCAGATCCTGAAGCCGGCAGATAAGAAGCTCTTCTACGGGGGTGGGGGGGGCATGGGCTCTGGACGCCCAGTCACCCCCCCCAGGAAAGCCAAGAAATGACCCCCACATCCCCCCCTCTGCTCCCCCCCCCCTCTGCCCCCCTGCGCCCTGCTCTCACCCGCCCTCTCTACCTCTCTCTCTCCTCTCTTTCACCAAACAGCCAGAAATCAAACCGTACCCAGGGCTTTCTCCTTTTTTATCTGTAATTCTTAAACATTTAATGCTATGAAGTGTGTGTGTACATGTGTGTGTGTGTTCCTGAGAGAGCCACACCGAATGTTTGCGTTTCTGACTGCGAGTGGCCAAGCATTAATATGTGTGTACGTTATGTGTGAAGGTGAGAGATTTCTACTATCCCTTCTCTCATACCCCTCTGCCCCAGTGACAGGATGAACCCACAGGGGGTCCAGGACTGCCCCAGTGACAGGATGAACCCACAGGGGGTCCAGGACTGGGGAGGCAGGCTGGGGACAGGGGAGATAGCTGAGGTGATCGAGCAGGCTGCTCCTAGAATCTGACCATGTGTGTGTGGAGGGGAGCTAGTTTGTTTTCCCTGTCCTGTGACATGTCAAACACAGGTGTGTGTGTGTGTGTGTGTGTGTTTGAGAGTCCTCGAGCACAAGTAGCTGACTGGGTTACTTGTGAGACAGGAACACACACAGCTAATTCACAGATTCAAACAAGCCAGACCTGGAAAACCCCACACAGTTTAGGTTTGTACAGATTTGATTACTTGAAAGAGATTTTTTGTGAATTCGTTTTGTAGTCTTTCATCAAGTTGACCAATAAAGCGAGAATCTGAGTTAACTGATTTTGTGTGTGTGTGATGATTTCAAGATGTCCGCTTGGTGTGCATGTGCCCTGGTGCACACTGCATGCTAATCAGCCCACGTGCTCTTCTCTTCCTGTCAACTAGTTTGATCATCTTTCAAGGCTGAGTACGCTTCCAATACCAAACTGACCTAGAACGCAGGAAATGACACGCATATGTTCCTGATCCATCCTGGCTGTGGAGGATCCTTGGTAACCTTGGGGTTGGTGACCTGGTCAGTGGAACGCATCTCATTCTCACCAAGAACGTTCTTCTCAAGAACATGTACGTTCTTGGCGTTCTTCAGATTGATAAAAGGTCAATGAGTCACTTCCACAGGGTTTACATTTCACTGCAGAACACCAAGCAATAAATCACAATGGGGATGGGTATAGCTCAGTGGTAGAACATGGGGATGGGTATAGCTCAGTGGTAGAACATGGGGATGGGTATAGCTCAGTGGTAGAACATGGGGATGGGTATAGCTCAGTGGTAGAACATGGGGATGGGTATAGCTCAGTGGTAGAACATGGGGATGGGTATAGCTCAGTGGTAGAACATGGGGATGGGTATAGCTCAGTGGTATAGCTCAGTGGTAGAGCATGGGGATGGGTATAGCTCAGTGGTAGAACATGGGGATGGGTATAGCTCAGTGGTAGAGCATGGGGATGGGTATAGCTCAGTGGTAGAGCATGGGGATGGGTATAGCTCAGTGGTAGAACATGGGGATGGGTATAGCTCAGTGGTAGAGCATGGGGATGGGTATAGCTCAGTGGTAGAACATGGGGATGGGTATAGCTCAGTGGTAGAACATGGGGATGGGTATAGCTCAGTGGTAGAACATGGGGATGGGTATAGCTCTGTGGTAGAACATGGGGATGGGTACAGCTCAGTGGTAAGGCATTGACTGCAGGTTCAAATCATATTACTATTCAATACAAATAATGACTTATCTACTTGAATATACTACTTGATATAGATATTTCAAAACATGCTGAATAACACATTTGAGAGGATATAGCTGTCATAGTAGAATGATGACCCCTGCTTGGTGTTTATATTTGGAATCACTAGAAACATCTGAATCTGAATTGTATCTTCTCATCTCACACTTAACAGACTTTCATCCTTAGGCTTGCCTGAGGTCAAGCCCAGCCATGACCACAGGGGGGCGTGCTAGGTTGCTATAAGCCTACTTGAGGTAGTATAATGTGATAATGGTTTGTGATTGATCTCACCCAAAACTCCCAAACCCATGGATTCTAGTAAAGGGGGATGTATGTTGACAGCCTACAAACTACTGATGCACAAACAAGGATTGTTGCAGTACACAGCTGGAACACCTGTCACTGCACTGTAGCTGTGCTGGTCTACTGTACTACATCATACATCACTAACCTCCTTTTTTGCGTATCAGTTGAGATAGGGTTGAGGTGGTATATATCATGTTCTTTCTGTTCAAAGAACATAAACTCAACAGACAACGTTTAGTTTTTAGTGCAAAGACTTGTGGAATACTTTCTCGGTGGAGTCGACGTTTGTCATGACCCATGTAGGGCTCGTCTCCCTGGATATGACGGCACAGGCTTCTGTCTGGAACACAGGCTTCTGTCTGGAACACAGGCTTCTGTCTGGAACACAGGACAATATCGATCCTGTGTTCTGGCACAAACGCGTGTTGAAGAGCCGGTCTCTCGTTCACACCCTGGAGCCAGTCTATATTTATCAGAAAAGTTCCTGTTTCCTGTCGAGGTGTCTCTCAGTCTCTGTTTTCATGCATTCATCTTCCTGTCATCAGCACTGTTCCTTCACGACGCTCTGTCCATCAGTCCCTTCCTGTCTCCATCCCAATAAGGTGTCGCCCAGAGGGACTCCCAGAGAGAGTTAAGTTTAGACCGAAAAGTGACCCGTTTGACCGTGTTGCACAGTGAAACCCTCCTGTCACCTCCAGCCATGGAGAAACAGCCCTCCTCAAATAATCCCTTTATTCCATCTAGATATGTATAAGCTATAGAACATTACTAGTGTTAGAGACATACTGTGTAATAATGCTAGATATGTATAAGCTATAGAACATTACTAGTGTTAGAGACATACTGTGTAATAATGCTAGATATGTATAAGCTCGTGCGAGGTTAATATGTGTACCTCGTACTAGACCTCCAGTCTTAGTATGAGGTGTGTACTATGTAGTACCTGTAAATTAGTACGAGGTTAGCACGGGGTGTAAACTGTGGAGTAACTCCTAAGTTATGTGGTTCATCAGAGGTGACTGGGTCACTCATAAATCAAAATTATTTACTCAACTAGATTTCTTCTCTTCTAGATTCCATGCTGTCCTTATTTTCTCACGTAAAATTCCAACACAAAAACCTTCCATCTATGTTTGATCATGTAACAGAAGAGAGGCTGGGCTGGAGGAGAGGCTGGGGGAGAGGCTGGGCTGGGGGTTTCTGGGTGTTTGGCTGCTCTGGTGTGTGTGGCTGCTCTGGTGTGTGTGGCTGTCTCAGCCAGAAGTTACCACTCAGACTCTCCTGGTCTCTCTTCCTGCCTCCAGCCCTGCCTCCAGTCCTGCCTCCAGCCCTGCCTCCAGTCCTGTCTCCAGCCCTGCCTCCAGTCCTGCCTCCAGCCCTTCCTCCAGTCCTGCCTCCAGTCCTGCCTCCAGTCCTGTCTCCAGCCCTGCCTCCAGTCCTGCCTCCAGCCCTGCCTCCAGTCCTGCCTCCAGCCCTGTCTCCAGCCCTGCCTCCAGTCCTGCCTCCAGCCCTGCCTCCAGTCCTGGCTCCGGCCCTGCCTCCAGTCCTGGATGGACTTTCTAACATTTGAACTGACCTGAATGTTTCCCAGCTGTGATTAAGTTAGAGTGACGGTCATCAGATAGGTCCTGTAGCACCAGGGCTCATAACATGCTGTTCCCTGGCCCTGCAGACCACACTGGACACTGTATACAAGTATCAATATAGTGCAGCAGGGAGGTCGAGTGTGAGGGAACTCATTAACATCCCTAAGGGTTTGGTGAAAGTGTAGAAGGGATGTAAATTGTACTTTGTTTGAAGGGAAGGTGATGCCACAGAGAGATGTCTGTCCTGGAAGGATATCACGTTTTATGCTATTCTGATGTGAAAAGGCTTTAAAGCTCGTGCTGTGTCAGCGTGCTCCAGAGAGACACGCAGCTACATGACAGGACCTTTACAACAGCGGAGGCAGATCGGTCACATCTCCGAGTGTCGTTTTCCTGTTGGTTCCCGCGAGGCAGCCCCCCCAGGTGAAGGGAATGTTGTGAACAACCAAGAACTCCTCAAAGTGTGTGTGTGTGTGTGTGTGTGTGCAGGGGGGGGGGGGATTAGGTCACAGGGGGCGGTGAGGAAACGAAGGCAATGCAGGTGAACTTATTAAAATCTCCACCTATCTTTTAAGAAGAAACCACTCCGCGGCTATAGCGCGACACATGGGCCGACACCAGGGGACACATTCCAACATAAACCCCCTCAAAGCTGCGGTGGTCGTTGTGCCCGGCTACATAGTGTCAACGGACCTATTTATACCCAGGGAGTAACTCTGGATTCAGCTGTCACGTCTATTATTACAGTTAGCTAATGCTGTAACAAGCACCCTGCCAATGCCAACATTACAGCTCCAAATCTACAGCCCAGTGCCGATTAGCGCTTTACTGTCAATACAGCGAAACCGCAAGGATCTCCGCTTTATCAAGGTTATTCCATTCATAACCTTGAGTGGAGAGCTCGGTTTAAGCTCACGTTTGAATGAGTTTCATTTCTTTCATAGGGTTGTGATCCCTTGAAGAATCTACTTAGAATCCGTAAGATGTATTAAAACAGTGACTACTAACCACTTCTGATTGGGTTTCCTGTTACGGAAGAGCTGCCGAGGCGTGTTGTTGTTCGCGCTGTGTGCTGGCCTCCCTAACCGGGTCTGGACGCTGGCTGTCAGTGGATACAGGTTGTGTGTCTCTAGGAACGTCTCAGTTTTGCCAGGAGGGGAACCAGGGGGAGCCAGGTAACCCAGGCAACACAAACAACACAGACAGCGGCCCAGACAAGCTGTGAGTTTATTTATTCAGAAAACCTGTGTTTGTGAGAATGTGTTCATCCTGCTTAATATGTGAACCAAATTCCATTTGAAGCCCCCACACTCCTAGCCCCACACTCCTAGCCCCACACTCCTAGCCCCACACTCCTAGTCCCACACTCCTAGCCCCACACTCCTAGCCCCACACTCCTAGCCCCACACTCCTAGTCCCACACTCCTAGCCCCACACTCCTAGCCCCACACTCCTAGCCCCACACTCCTAGTCCCACCTTGACAGACTACAGTCCTCTCTGGTTGCCATTCAGTTTGAGTCAGCAGGTGGCGGTTGCGTAAGTTAGCTACTTGCACAGCTGCAGTGGGCTGGCAGTTATCACTCCTGCAGACCGGGAACACATATAGGACCGGGAGGGGAGGGGAGGGGAGGGGAGGAGGGGAGGGGAGGGGGGTTGAGGCAGCACATGGCACTTGGCAGGAGGGTTTGGCACGTTACTGCCGCTTTGAGATGAGGCAGGCGAGGCAGGCGAGGCAGGGAGCGTAACAGATCTGTGGGAGTCCCTGTGCGTGGCTACAGGGCCCACACATGAACCACATAGAGACCAGTGACACTACAGACAAAGAGAAGAAGAAGAAACTGTGAGGGGAGGGGAGGGGAGGGGAGGGGAGGGGAGGGGAGGGGAGGGGAGGGGAGGGGAGGGGAGGGGAGGGGAGGGGAGGGGAGGGGAGGGGGGGGGAGGGGAGGGGAGGGGAGGGGAGGGGAGGGGAGGGGAGGGGAGGGGAGGGGAGGGGAGGGGAGGGGAGGGGAGGGGAGGGGAGGGGAGGGAAATCCTATCCTTTGGGGATATTGAGTTAAATGTCACTGCAGGGCTGAGGGAGACACTGACAGCACGGCCCCTCAGAGGTCGGGCAGCACAACAGCTGACGTGAGAGAGAGGGAGAGGGAGAGGGAGAGGGAGAGGGAGAGGGAGAGGGAGAGGGAGAGGGAGAGGGAGAGGGAGAGGGAGAGGGAGAACCGGGAGAACCGGGAGAACCGGGAGTGGAAGGAGCTGTAAAAACTGGGAGAGAGAGAGAGGAGAGAGTGTGGAGAGAGAGGAGAGAGAGGAGAGAGGAGAGAGTGTGGAGAGAGAGGAGAGAGAGGAGAGAGGAGAGAGGAGAGAGTGTGGAGAGAGAGGAGAGAGAGGAGAGAGAGGAGAGAGAGGAGAGAGAGAGAGTGGAGAGAGAAGAGAGAGAGGAGAGAGAGGAGAGAGAGGAGAGAGTGTGGAGAGAGAGGAGAGAGTGTGGAGAGAGAGGAGAGAGAGGAGAGAGAGGAGAGAGAGAGTGGAGAGAGAAGAGAGAGAGGAGAGAGAAGAGAGAGAGGAGAGAGTGTGGAGAGAGAGGAGAGAGAGGAGAGAGAGGAGAGAGAGAGAGAGAGAGTGGAGAGAGAAGAGAGAGAGGAGAGAGAGAGATAGAGAGAGAGAGGAGAGAGAGGAGACAGGCACGTGCGAGGCTGCAGGTGGCATGTGCACCTTCTGCTGCGGCTCCTACAAGATCTTCAAGGATCCTCGTGAATGAATGAGATTAGCGCGACGAGGGCGTGAAGTGTAACGTGTCCTTCAAACACAGGTGCATGTACCCTCCCTGGTCACTTCACGGCTATAAATTCCCTCCTGGGGGAGAGAGCACAGTATATAAAGCCCCTGAATGCAAAATGAAGAAATACAATCTCATGTTTTGAAAAGGCGACAGCACAGTAACTACAGAATATGAACAGGAAGAGCTGCCAGTGAAGTGTGTCCCTGGTCAGAAGCCTCCTAACTACAGACATGCTGATGACCAGGACCACACAGAGGAGGCTCACTGTGGTGTCTTCATCTCACTGCTCTTCCTCCTCTCTGCTCATCCAACAGTCAGCCATCTTAGCATCTCGCTGGGGAGGGGGGGTCACTGACCTGTGTGTGTGTGTGTGTGTGTGTGTGGGGGGGGGGGGGGTAAGGGTTGGGGTTTGAGAGGGGAGGCTTGTAGGTCAAAGGTCAAAACTTGGTCACCTACAGACCAGGACACGAGAAGAGATGGGTTTTATGAATAGCTGGGAGTCTAATGGCTGAGTGGTGAGCGAGTCGGGCTAGTAATCAAAAGGTTGCAGGATCGATTCCCCGACGGGCAATATGACGTTGTGAGAAAACAGACAGATAATAAAGTTAATTCAGTGTTTTTATTAAAAAAAAAAAAATCAATATGCAACACCCATGGGACTACTGATCTCTACATCACTAAATTGCTACGTCACTTAATCGCTACGTCACTTCGTCACTAAATCACTACGTCACTAAATCGCTACGTCACTAAATCGTTACGTCACTAAATCACTACGTCACTGAATCACTACGTCACTACGTCACTAAAGCGCTACGTCGCTACGTCACTAAATCGCTACACTGCTACGTCACTAGGTTACTACGTCACTACGTCACTAAATCACTACGTCACTAAATCGCTATGTCACTAAATCACTACGACACTAAATCGCTACGTCACTAAATTGCTACGTCACTATGTCACTAAATCACTACGTCACTAAATCACTACGACACTAAATTTATACGTCACTAAATCACTATGTCGCTACGTCACTACGTCACTAAATCGCTAAATCGCTACATCGCTACGTCACTAAATCGCTACGTCGCTACGTCACTAGGTCACTACGTCACTAAATCACTATGTCACTAAATCACTACGTTGCGATGTCTCTACCCCTCCTGCCTCTCCCTCCTGAGGGGACAGGGGGGGGGGGGGGCAGGAGGACATGGGGGGTAGGAGGACGAGGGGACAGGGGGGGTAGGGGGGTCTCAGTGGTCAGACCCGTCTGATCCCGTCATTTCACTCAGCCAACACACTCTGGGCACTCCCCCCTGCCTCACCACTGTCATCCTCACTCCCTCCTCCTCTCACCCTCCCTCACCCTCCCCCTCACCCTCCCTCCTCCTCTCACCCTCCCTCACCCTCTCACCCTCACCCTCCCTCACCCTCTCAGCCTCCCCCTCTCACCCTCCCTCACCCTTACCCTCACCCTCCCTCCTCCTCTCACCCTCCCTCCTCCTCTCACCCTCTCTCACCCTCTCACCCTCACCCTCCCTCACCCTCTCACCCTCCCTCACCCTCTCACCCTCCCTCCTCTCACCCTCTCTCCCCCTTCTCACCCTCCCTCCTCCTGTCTCAGGATCCTTCTTCTTCTGTGGTTTGTCTCCATGAAGGTCAGAGCTGAGAGGAGGGTGCTGAGATAGTGAGCTAGCTGAGTGTGGGTGCTTGTCATGTCTGGGGGTCACAGCTCCGTGGAATCCCCACACGTCAGTTCACCAACCCAGTTGCCTTGGCGATACACATAACCCTACTAATGAATGTACTAAATTAACCTTCCACCTTCTCTATCCCCTCCTCCTCGACTATCCCCTCCTCCTCTCGTTCTCTCACTCTGTCTTCCCCTCTCTCGGGCTCTGCCGCCTTCCTCAGCCTATCCCGTCCTCCTCTATTCCTAACCCTTCCTGAGCCCAAACAGTTGAGCTGTCACTCAGTATTCCCCTTCCTCCCGCTCCCCCCCCCCTCTCTCTCACCTTCTCCGTTCTCCTTATTCCACTGACCATGCATGTTCCAAAAACAGATCTCATTTTCATCCATGGTGCACCCCCTCCCTCCCTCCCTCCCCCCCCTGCCTCCCGCCCACCCGCCCGCCTGCCTCCCTCCCTCCCTCCCTCCCTCCCTCCCCCCTCCCCAAAGCAGGCCGTGTCCACAGTTCCTGTCCAAGTCCATCATCTCACCTCCCTGTTCCTCCCTGTTCCTCCCTGTTCCTCTCCGTGCCCCACCCTCTCCCTCCATGGCTCCCAGGCAGGAATGTGTTTGGGCGTGTCTCTCCCGGCGACCACCAATCCAGAGTCTCCTGGCGATATAAAACCCTGAACGAGCGTGAGCTTATTTGCTCTTTCTGTCAGTCTAACGCTCCACATTCGGAGACAAGGGACCAGACACGTCCCAAGGCCAAGCTTCCTACGATAGGGTGGTGGACCAAAACAGTGAGAACCTACAAAGAGAGACGTAAGACCTTGAGAAGAGAGCAAGGGCAGACTATTGCCCCACCAGTTGTCTCTGAGGTCCCAACCCTTAGAAAGGATGGAGAACGCGCACACCAAAGGGACGGCGGAATGCCTGGCGTACTTTGGCGTGAACGAGGCCACGGGTCTCACCCCTGATCAGTTCAAGAAGAACCTGGCCAAGTACGGCCACAATGGTGAGAACCTGGGACGGCGTGGGAGGGGGGATGTACACGATTGCTTGATTGCGTGACAAAGCTCTGATGTGTGATTTTGGTGACAGATGTTCAAGTCTTGACTGCATCTATGACACTTCAATCAGCCTGACTTTTTAGACTGATGGTCAACAGCCAGGAAGATTTATGGATATACTGGCAGGGGGAGTGAGATGGGGGAGGCAGGGGGAGGCAGGGGGAGGGGTTGGAGGCTGTTTTAGAGAGAGGCTGCAGCAGCTGGTTAAAAAGCAGAGACATTGAGAAGCAGAGACTTGGAGAGCTTTGAAGAGCTATTTAAAGAGGAGCAGAGGAAGGAGGCTAGAGAGAGAGAGAGAGAGAGAGAGAGACAGGTGACAGCTAAAGAAGTGTCCGGGCTGATATGTAGGGTGGGAGCGAACAGGAGGCCTGGATAATTTTAGTCCGAGAGAGATATGGGAGGACCTAAAATGATGAATGATCTGAAATATGATCACTTCTGATCAATGCAACAGTCATGAAGCAGGTTAAAGGTTTTAGCGCTATGAAAGTATGTTTCAAACTTAAGGCATTACTTCAGTCAATACACACTGTTAAAGCATTCTGTTGTTGGAAGCAAATTGATTATTGCAGTCATCACTAGTTGTAAGAGTGAGGCCTGTGTTAGGGTTAGGGTTAGGGTTAGGGTTAGGGTTAGACAGGACTCTAGCCTCAGCAGCATGGTAGTCTCCCAGCCCTCCACCCAGCCCTCCACCCAGCCCTCCACCCAGCCCTCCACCCAGCCCTGTACATAGCCCTCCACCCAGCCCTCCACCCAGCCCTCCACCCAGCCCTCCACCCAGCCCTGTACATAGCCCTCCATCCAGCCCTCCACCCAGCCCTGTACATAGCCCTCCATCCAGCCCTCCACCCAGCCCTCCACCCAGCCCTCCACCCAGCCCTCCACCCAGCCCTCCACCCAGCCCTGTACATAGCCCTCTCCTTACACTCTGCCGAATCCTCAACACTACAACAATCCTTTCCTTCAGGTGTCAGTAGTACAGCAGCCATGTTCCATTCATTGGGTTTCTAAGTATTTCAATAGATTCTGTCTTTAGTGTTTCTATTTTGTGCTTGAAGTTAGCTCCAGATACCTCTGTCTACCTGGGTTAGGAGCTTAGCGTGTTTTAATTTATTTCTTTCTTCCCTCCCTCCCCCCTGGACATCCTCAGAGCTCCCAGCTGAGGAAGGTGAGTGTTCCTCCTTCACACTCAGTCTTCATAAACAGTTCTTGAATGTTTACAGTTGTAAGATTGCCTGTGTAGAACATACCAACACTAGCCTGTAATCATGAAATTAGATCGTCACAAACAAACTGAACTTGGCTTCCATCCACAACAAATGAAACTATTTATGAGTCATTAAAATAAGCAAACATGTATTAGAGTACCAAACATCTAGTGTTACTCCTACTAAGTAATTAGACAACAGATGTTAAAAACGTTTTTTTCATAATGGCCCAGTGTGGTGTTCACTAACAGATGTTTGGATGATTTCTGTCTGTCAGGGAAGAGCGTCTGGGAACTGATTGTTGAGCAGTTCGAGGATCTTCTGGTCAGGATTCTGTTGCTGGCTGCCTGCATTTCCTTCGTGAGTCTCCCACACCCTCCTGTTCATCCGAGGCCTGTTGGTGTCGTGTGTCCCAGCCCCAGCAGCAGCACTGACTAGAACCCAGGATCAGTGGATGGAACTCTAGCAGAGCTGCTGTGTGTGGGATGCATGTGTTTGGTGGGAGATCCTTTAGCTGACATGGACTTTACATGGAAGTCCTAATCACCCCACACAGCCAACACACATCATTCACCCCACACAGCCCACCTGAAGCTGCAGAACACCAGGGCACCATGTGCCATCTACACACTTGTCAGATGGTGTGTTTGGTTTTGAGGAGGGGGTATCAGAGGCTGACAGGAGCAGGAGACGGGGGTATTTATTCCTACCAGAGCTGCCCCCCCCTACAGCAGCTGTCATGATGGCCTTAGAAGGAGAACACTGAGACAGGGGAGATGGGGGGGGGTGGAGGGGGGTGGAGGGGTGCACAGTGTAGGGTGTACAGGGGGCGTTTAGGAGGGGTGTACAGGGAGGGGGGGGTGGAGGGGTGCACAGTGTAGGGTGTACAGGGGGCGTTTAGGAGGGGTGTACAGGGAGGGGGGGGTGGAGGGGTGTACAGGGAGGGGGGGGTGGAGAGACAGGGGATTTATTTTAAGAAAGACTCGACCCGGGGTGAGAAACTGAATCCTTTGGGAAAGGTCAGGGAAATAAGAGAGAAGGTTGAAGTTGACTGATTTCAATGGCTACAGAACCACTAAGGAGTGCGAAACCTATGGGTCTGGGAGAGACAAAGTTCAGGATATTGTAGCACACACTCAGAAACCACCACTCAGAAACACACTCAGAAACACACACTCAGAAACACTCAGAAACACTCACTCAGAAACACACTCAGAAACACACACAGAGAATCTGTAGATGGAGGCTGTTATTTATTTGAGCTATAAAGTACAAGTTTAACTGATAAAATGACTAAATGTAAATGATAAACTTGGAATACTGTCTGTCGTGCATTTCTCTCCACCACTCAGAGACAGCTGTGACATATCAATCACACTGACATTTCTAGCCGTTAGAAACTTGTGGTGATTCTCCCCTGACCTCCCCTGTTTTTTGGTGATGATGATCAACATGTTCCCTCCTGATCAGAAACAGGGCCTAAAGTCTCTTTTATGAGAACAAAACTTTGAGATTAAAACATTTGACTAGAACACAATCAGAAAGGCCATCATACACTAATTTCCTTCATTGACGCGATGAGGCATCTTCTTTGTAGATGTGATTGTTCTTCCTCTGAGTGAAGTGTTCCTCTAACGGCTCTGCTCCTCAGGTGCTGGCCTGGTTTGAGGAAGGCGAGGAGACCGTCACCGCCTTTGTGGAGCCCTTAGTCATCCTCCTTATCCTCATCGCTAACGCAGTGGTTGGAGTGTGGCAGGTCAGTACCGCGCACACACAGTCTTGCTGTTTTGCTTTTATAAGCCGTGCAGAACAAACTGGATATGAGTCATCATCCAGTCAGAAATCATCCATCATTAAGCCAGTTAGAACACTTACAATCACAATATGTGTAACTTTTTATTGCATTTGAGCATGTCAAAGTGTCTGAGACACAGTGACAACAGCTGTATTTGCTAGCAGTCCAGTCCTCTCACTATGCAATTTATGTGCCTGTCTGTCTGTGTGTGTGTGCCTGTGTGTGTGTGTGTGTGTCTCCAGGAGCGTAATGCAGAGGACGCCATTGAGGCTCTGAAGGAGTATGAGCCTGAGATGGGCAAGGTGTACCGCTCTGACAGGCAGAGCGTCCAGATGATCAAGGCCAGACTGATCGTTCCTGGTGACATTGTGGAGGTGTCTGGTAAGAGCCATCCCCTGTCACCTGTCACCTGTCTGTCAAACTCTCTCATTCACAGAGATGGTAGGACTGCTGTGTTTATTACAGCTGTAGTTATTGTGGTATTAATATGATTATTGTCAGTAGTAGTAGTGGGAGTTCTTGTTTAGAGTAGAAGACAGGGTGGAGTGGAGGGGGGGAGGGAGGGAGGGAGGGAGGGAGGGAGGGAGGGAGGGAGGGAGGGAGGGAGGGAGGGAGGGAGGGAGGGGGGAGGGAGGGAGGGAGGGAGGGAGGGAGGGAGGGAGGGGGGAGGGTGCAGCAGCAAAACATGCTGAGAGGAGGAAAACAAAATCTTGGGTATAAATACCCTCACTGACACCTGCTCTCCTATGCTCCCTCCCCTCCCCCTCCCCCTCCCCTCCTCTCTCCCCCTCCTTTCCCCCTCACTCCCCCCCTCCCCTCCTCTCCCCCTCCTCCCCTCCTCTCCTCCTCCCCTCCCCCTCTTCCCTTCCTCTCCCCCTCCCCTCCCCTCCTCTCTCCCCCTCCTCTCTCCCCCTCCTCTCCCCCTCCCTCCCCCTCCTCCCCTCCTCTCCCCCTCCCCTCTCCCCCTCCCTCCCCCTCCTCCCCTCCTCTCCCCCTCCCCTCCCCTCCCCTCCCCTCCCCTCCCCTCCCCTCCCCTCCCCTCCTCTCTCCCCCTCCCCTCCCCTCCTCTCCCCCTCCTCCCCTCCTCTCCCCCTCCCCTCCCCTCCTCTCTCCCCCTCCCCTCCTCTCCCCCTCCCCTCCCCTCCACTAAAACACTCATGTCGATGTGTCTGTGACACCTGTTGACCTTGAGGTTGTGTTTCTCCCCATGTCCCCTTGGGGTCAGAGGGGTGTCATGTGACTCCTGTGGCCTTGCCCTCTTCTTCAGTGCAGGGATTAGAAGGCAGGAAGTCAGCTGCTCCCCCAGCATTCCAGGACAGGAAGTTAGGAGATGATAGTCCAATGAAAGCCATCTCAAACTAAAGGGAAATAACTGATAGTTGAACTGGGCTGCCCACCCGTCCAGCTTGGCGTTGGACCACACAGCATTTCACCCTTGTCCCGCACGTCACATGTTGAGAAAATGTCCTGCATTTTCATGTTATTTTTAATGATCATATAAAGAAAACGTACATGCGTTCTTTTGCCTTTTTAAGAAAGCATTTTAAGTTTTTCACCTATCTTTTACATCGCTTCATCAGAAGTGGACAGTTTTTTAAAACCTATCCAAATGTTGAACAGAAAGGAGTAAACCCAGTCACTATAGGTTGTGACTGTGTCACTATTTCGTGTTGGTAACATGTCCCACATTGTCCCACACAAACTTAGTAATCGTCCCACATTTGGTTTGTTTGATGGTGGTCACCCTAACTTGAACTGAAGTTGAAGATTGACCTTAAAGTGCTACAGCTATTATAAAATGAGTCATTAGTAAATGTATCATTTGAAAGTCCCCCAATCACAACTTTTCTAAATGTGCTTCAGCCCTCAGTGCTGCACGTCTGTGATCTACATTCATTCAAAATGAACATTTCAAAATGACTAAGGCTTTAGATAACCCATATAACTCAAAGATGAACATGTTATTTCTCCATGTCCAGATGACATGATGTCTGATGCTCGTCCTCTCTGTGTCCACAGTTGGAGATAAAGTCCCCGCTGACATCAGGCTCGTGGCCATCAGATCCACCACCCTGCGCGTGGACCAGTCCATCCTGACTGGTGAGACCTGCCCCTGCCTCCTGCCCCTGCCTCCTGCCCCTGCCTCCTGCCCCTGCCTCCTGCCCCTGCCTCCTGCCTCCTCTCTCCTGCCTCCTCTCTCCTGCCTCCTCTCTCCTAATCCCTGAACCCTGGTTCCGTTATACCCATTCTGTTCATATTGTTCAAAAACAGAAGGCGCCCTGATCTAATGTGTGTGTGTGTGTCTCAGGTGAGTCCGTCAGTGTGATCAAGCACACCGACGCTGTCCCCGACCCCAGAGCCGTGAACCAGGACAAGAAGAACATGCTGTTCTCTGTGAGCATCCACCCTCATTCTTCCTTCCCTCTCCCTTATCCTCATCTACCTGTTCATCTCTCCCTCCATTTCTCTCTCCATACTTCCCCTCATCCCTCCATCTTTCTCTCCCTTTCCTTCACCCTGGCTCTTTATCTCTTCATTCACTGGAGTGTTCTTCAATCAATTGTCAAGATTTTTTAAATCTCTTATTTCTCCTCCTTTCTTTTCCTATTGTCCTGTATCCTCCTCCTCTCCCTTCTCTCCTCCCCTCTCTCCTGTATCCTCCTCCTCTCCCTTCTCTCCTCCCCTCTCTCCTGTATCCTCCTCCTCTCCCTTCTCTCCTCCCCTCTCTCCTTTCCTCTCCTCCAGGGCACCAACATCGCTTCAGGCAAAGCTATTGGCATTGCCGTGGCCACCGGAGTGGGCACAGAGATCGGTAAGATCCGTGACCAGATGGCTGCGACAGAGCAGGAGAAGACTCCCCTGCAGGCCAAGCTGGACGAGTTCGGAGAGCAGCTGTCCAAGGTGATCACTCTGATCTGCATTGCTGTGTGGATGATCAACATCGGCCACTTCAACGACCCCGTCCACGGCGGATCCTGGATCCGCGGGGCCGTCTACTACTTCAAGATCGCCGTGGCGCTGGCTGTGGCTGCCATCCCTGAGGGTGAGGAGGAAGGCTCTGTGTGTGTTGTGTGTTGTGGGGTGCATGTGTAAACAGTATCTCACGTCCGTCTCACTAACTCTTGTCTCCCGTCCTCCTCTGCCTCCTCCTCTCTCCCCCAGGCCTGCCCGCCGTCATCACCACCTGCCTGGCCCTGGGCACACGCCGCATGGCCAAGAAGAACGCCATCGTCAGGAGCCTGCCCTCCGTGGAGACCCTGGGCTGCACCTCCGTCATCTGCTCCGACAAGACCGGCACCCTCACCACCAACCAGATGTGTGTGACCAAGGTGGGCATGCAGGAGGCACACACACACACACACACACTCTTCTACAGTCCTACACATCCCTCTCCTACTAAGTGAGTCTGCCCATATGACCATATGACCATATGACCATGTGACCATATGACCATGTGACCGTGGGACCATGTGACCATGGGACAGCTTATCTGAGCAGAGCTCCTCTTTCTCCAGATGTTCATCATCAAGACTGTGGAGGGAGACCATGTTGACCTGGATGCCTTCGATATCTCTGGCTCCAAGTACACCCCCGAAGGAGAGGTGTAAGTTTACACACACACTCACACACACACACTCACACACACACACACATGTGCGCCCAAGGACACAACGTCATTTGGCACAGCGGGAATCGATCCGGCAACCCCTCATTCTATCTATCTCCCTCCCTCCTTCCAGTTCCCAGGGAGGTGCTAAGACTAACTGCAGTGCCTATGATGGCCTGGTGGAGCTCTCCACCATCTGTGCTCTGTGCAACGACTCATCTCTGGACTACAACGAGGTATGACACCTCACCTCAGACCGTGTTCTCATGCAGCACTGTACACAAGCACTGTTAGTGTTTCTCTTTGGATAGAAGCATGTGATGAATGAATCCAACGTAATCACTGGGTCGCACACAGCTGTTCATAACCAGTTTCCTGTCCCCCTCCTTCCTCTCTCCTCCTCTCCCCCCTCTCCTCCTCTCCTCCTCTCCTCTCCTCCCCCCTCTCCTCCTCTCCTCTCCTCCCCCCTCTCCTCCTCTCCTCTCCCCTCTCCTCCTCTCCTCCTCTCCTCTCCTCCTCCCCTCTCCTCCTCTCCTCTCTCCCTCCTCTCTCCTCCCGTCCTGGTCCCCAGACTAAGAAGATCTATGAGAAGGTGGGTGAGGCTACTGAGACCGCCTTGTCCTGCTTGGTGGAGAAGATGAACGTGTTCAACTCCAACGTCTCCAGCCTGACCAAGATCGAGAGAGCTAACGCCTGCTGTACTGTAAGAGTCTGCACACACACACACCTGCTACACACACACACCTGCTACACACACACACCTGCTACACACACACCTGCTACACACACAACTGCTCTACACACACACCTGCTCTACACACACACCTGCTACACACACACACACACCTGCTCTACACACAAACACCTGCTACACACACACACACACCTGCTCTACACACAAACACCTGCTACACACACACCTGCTACACACACACACCTGCAGCTGAGGGGAAGCCCTGTTCTGAGCTCTGTGTGACCTCTGTGCCCTCCCTCCCAGGTGGTGAAGCAGCTGATGAAGAAGAACTTCACCCTGGAGTTCTCCAGAGACAGGAAGTCCATGTCTGTGTACTGCACCCCCATGAAGGGAGAGGGCGGTGCCAAGATGTTCGTGAAGGTTCGTCTCTCTCTCTCTCTGTCTCTCTCTCTCTGTCTCTCTCTGTCTCTCTCTCTCTGTCACTCTCTCTCTGTCTCTGTCTCTCTCTCTCTCTCTCTCTCTCTCTCTCTCTCTCTCTCTCTCTCTCTCTCTCTCTCTCTGTCTCTCTCTCTCTCTGTCTCAGCCCTCCCCCTGTCTCCTTGTCCAATAGGGAGCCCCTGAGGGTGTGATTGAGAGATGCGCCTACGTCCGTGTTGGCACCACCCGCGTGCCCCTGACTGGCCCCGTCAAGGACAAGATCATGGCCGTGATCAAGGAGTGGGGCACCGGCCGTGACACCCTGCGTTGCCTGGCCCTCGCCACCCGTGACACTCCCCTGAAGGTGGAGGAGATGGTCCTTGAGGACTCCACCAAGTTCGCTGACTACGAGGTGAGGGCCGTGCCCTGCGGGGGTGCCCTGGGGGGGTGATGTGGAGGTGGGCGCTGGGTAACCCTGTCTCCCTCCCCAGACTGACCTGACCTTCGTGGGCTGTGTCGGCATGCTGGACCCTCCCCGCAAGGAGGTGGTGGGCTCAATCCAGCTGTGCAGAGATGCTGGCATCCGTGTCATCATGATCACTGGTCAGTAACCCCTCCCCCCTGTACCGCTGCATGATCCCTGGTGTTCAGACAACAGTGAAAGTCATTTTTGCGACTTGTCAGTTTGAGATAAAACCTTAAGTCCGTCCTCACATCTTCATGTGTTCACGTGTTGCCGTGTTTCTGCCGTTCCCCAGGCGACAACAAGGGCACAGCCGTGGCTATCTGCCGTCGCATCGGCATCTTCAGTGAGGACGAGGATGTTACTGGCAAGGCCTTCACTGGACGGGAGTTTGATGACCTTCCCTCCTCCGAGCAGGTCGAAGCCGTACGGAACGCCAGCTGCTACGCCCGCGTGGAGCCCTCCCACAAGTCCAAGATCGTTGAGTTCCTGCAGGGCATGGACGAGATTACCGCCATGGTGAGGTCAACCACCGACACAGCGCTTAAAACCGTCACACACACACACCTACACACACACCTACACACACACCTACACACACACCTACACACACACCTACACACACACACCTACACACACACCTACACACACACACCTACACACACACCTACACACACACCTACACACACACCTACACACACACACACACACACACCTACACACACACCTGCACACACACCTACACACACACCTACACACACACACCTACACACACACCTACACACACACCTACACACACACACACACACACACACCTGCACACACACACCTACACACACACCTACACACACACACACACACACCTACACACACACCTGCACACACACCTACACACACACCTGCACACACACCTGCACACACACCTGCACACACACCTACACACACACCTGCACACACACCTACACACACACCTACACACACACCTACACACACACCTGCACACACACCTACACACACACCTACACACACACCTACACACAAACCTGCACACACACCTACACACACACCTGCACATACACCTGCACACACACCTGCACACATCTGTTGAAGTTCTACTCCTTACCGCCCCCTCCAGACGGGTGATGGAGTGAACGATGCCCCCGCTCTGAAGAAGGCAGAGATTGGCATCGCCATGGGCTCTGGCACTGCCGTTGCCAAGTCAGCCTCTGAGATGGTCCTGGCTGATGACAACTTCTCCTCCATCGTGGCTGCTGTTGAGGAGGGCAGAGCCATCTACAACAACATGAAGCAGTTCATCCGCTACCTCATTTCCTCCAACGTAGGCGAGGTGGTCTGGTGAGTCGTCATGATGACGTCCGCAGGACATCCTGAATCATGTGTCATCAGTGGAACAGGGATCATGACCTCACTTCCTCCTTTTGACCCTTCTGTTGTCTCCCTCTCCCCCTCCCTCCTCCCTCCTCCCTCCCTCCCCCTCTCCTCCTCTCCCGCTCCCTCTCCCCTTCCCTCCCCTCTTCTCCTCTCCCTCTCCCTCCTCCCTCCCTCCCTCCCTCCCTCCCTCCCTCCCTCCCTCCCTCCCTCCCTCCCTCCCTCCCTCCCTCCCTCCCTCCCTCCTCCCTCTCCCTCTCCCTCTCCCTCCTCCCTCCTCCCTCCCTCCCCCTCTCCTCCTCCCTCCCTCCCCCTCTCATCCTCCCTCTCTCCCTTCTCAGTATCTTCCTGACGGCTGCCCTGGGTCTTCCCGAGGCTCTGATCCCCGTCCAGCTGCTGTGGGTCAACCTGGTGACAGACGGCCTGCCCGCCACCGCCCTGGGCTTCAACCCCCCTGACCTGGACATCATGGGCAGGAGGCCCCGCTCCCCCAAGGAGTCCCTCATCTCCGGCTGGCTGTTCTTCAGATACATGGTCATCGGAGGTGAGCACTGACGGTTAGGGTTAGGCACTGAGGGTTAGGGTTAGGCACTGAGGGTTAGGCACTGAGGGTTAGGGTTAGGCACTGAGGGTTAGGCACTGAGGGTTAGGCACTGAGGGTTAGGGTTAGGCACTGAGGGTTAGGCACTGAGGGTTAGGGTTAGGCACTGAGGGTTAGGCACTGAGGGTTAGGGTTAGGCACTGAGGGTTAGGGTTAGGCACTGAGGGTTAGGGTTAGGCACTGGGGGCCGCTGAGGGCCACACTTACGTTTTTGGGAGGAAAAAAACGAAGCATTCAAGCAGAATTGGGAGACAGTTTTTTTTTTAATGTTTTTAAATTCTGCATTAGTGTGTTTAGTGAGTGTTGTGATTTGAGGTTAGAGTGTTGGTGTGTTAGTAAACGCTGGTCTCTCTCTCCAGGATACGTTGGAGCCGCCACAGTTGCAGCTGCAGCCTGGTGGTTCATGTACGACCCCACCGGACCTGGAGTCACCTACCACCAGCTGGTGAGCACACACACACACACACACACACACACACACACCACCATTTTTCGTAGCCTGGTTTTCAAAGATTCAACCCTCCTCCTCCAGTCCCACTTCATGCAGTGCTGTGATGAGAACGAGGACTTCGCTGGCATCAACTGCCACATCTTTGAGGCTGCTCCCCCCATGACCATGGCTCTGTCCGTGCTGGTCACCATTGAGATGTCCAACGCCCTCAACAGGTCAACTGCTCACCTCACCCTCTTCACCACCCTCCTCTCTCCTGCTTCACCCTCCTCTCTCCTGCCTCACCCTACTGTCTCTTGCCTCACCCTACTGTCTCATGTTGAAAGTACAGCAGAAACAAAATCCTCATACACAGGTTGTGTCTTGGTAGGAATGTTTGAGCATGTCCAGGTCAGAGGAAGGTGTGAGGTTCTGAACCCTCTGACCCTCTGACCCTCTGACCCTCTGACCCCCAGCTTGTCTGAGAACCAGTCTCTGCTGCGCATGCCCCCCTGGAGCAACTTGTGGCTGTTAGGAGCCATGGCTCTGTCCATGTCCCTGCACTTTGTGATCATCTACGTGGACCCCATGCCCGTGAGTCTGACACACACACACACACTCTGACACACTCACACACTCTGACACACACACACACTCTGACACACACACACACTCTGACACACACACACACACTCTGACACACACACACACACTCTGACACACACACACACACTCTGACACACACACACACTCTGACACACACACACACTCTGACACACACACACACTCTGACACACACACACACACTCTGACACACACACACACTCTGACACACACACACACACTCTGACACACACACACACTCTGACACATGGATGTAAGCAGTGGTAACCCGGGTACCCACCCTCTGTGCTCTCCAGATGATCTTCAAGCTCACTCACCTGGGCGTGGAGCAGTGGCTGATGGTGCTCAAACTCTCCTTCCCCGTCATCCTCATTGATGAGGTGCTGAAGTTTGTCGCCCGCAACTACCTGGAGCGTAAGTATCTCTGCACACACACACACACACCTTAACACAGATGCATCCAGACATGTGCGCTCACAAACTCACTCTCTATACCTACATACTAGGGTTATAATGTGTTTTGAAAAGATCTCTAATTTATGATTGTTGACTAAGTATATCACAATGTGTAATTAATCTGAACTTATTAATTAACCAATTTGCAAAAAGCAACGGTCTGTTCTGTTATTGTTGTTTAATATTCCATCCTGTTTATCCTCATAATATCTTTGTTTTAATCATTAATGTTGATTGCAGTTTCACTACAATGATGACATGGTTTGTCTTTTCTCTTTCTTCCTCTTCTCTATTGCGTCTTTAACCCTTCACCCCCCATCCTTGTCTAACTCACTGATCTCATTCCCTTCCAGCCTAATTCTGCCATCCTTCCATCACTAGCCTGTAACTAAACCAAGGTACCCATCTCCCCCGCCAGCCAGCCTGTCTCTCGTTCATGTCACCATGTTTGTATGTGTTCATGTAAGATAAGGACATTACAGGATGTGTTCATGTGTGGTACGGAGATTACAGGATGTGTTTATGATGGAGATCATGTGAGTTCTCCTGTCCAAAGCAAACATCACCAGAGAACAGTGATGTGTGTCGTCTGGGTAGACAGTGTGATGATGATGTGTGTTGGTAGAGCAGCAGCATGGTGGGTTCCTGCTGTGAGGGAGAGAGAGACACAGAGAGAGAGAGAGAGAGAGAGAGAGAGGGAGGGAGAGAGAGAGAGGGAGAGAGAGGGGGGAGAGAGAGAGGGGAGAGAGAGAGAGAGAGAGAGAGAGAGAGAGAGAGAGAGAGAGAGAGAGAGAGAGAGAGAGAGAGAGAGAGAGAGAGAGAGAGAGAGAGAGAGAGAGAGAGAGAGAGAGAGAGAGAGAGAGAGAGAGAGAGAGTGTGTTCGTGATCTGTGGTGCATGGTGTGGGTGTGATCCTCTCGTATCAGGAAGGCATGCCTGCTTCAGCTGTAAACTGGAGCTGGAGGGTCCTGTGGACTGCTGTGCCTGGATGTAGTATCCATAGATTTGCATTCCTGCTGTGTTTGATCCAGGGCTCTATCTATACCACCCAGTATAGATAGCGTGTACATACAGTATATTATACATTTTGACTGTGTTTAGTTGGTAGGCCTCGGACCTGTCTGACGAGAGGAAAGTGATTCTGCATGAACTCTGCTGTGAGCAGGTGCTGGACCTGGCTCTTGCAGAGTTGCTATGCTACGTGCTGTACATGTCATATCTATGATATATGACCTGGTTTCTTCTTTCTCGCCGTCTTGGGTTCATATACTAACACCTACCAACACCCCTTCCTTTTCTAACTCTGTTTCCTGTTCTTGATTTTAGCATCAGCTGCAATTTAGGAATGTAGAAGAAGAAAGGAGCGAATTGAAGAAGGAGAGAGAGAGAGAGAGGCGAAGGCGGAGAAGAGGAAGATCACAACCAATGGGAGGGCTCTTGTGAGCCAACCAATAGAAGAGAGAGGACAAACACAGGAAAATCAAAGAAAAAACAATAAAACATCCAAAAATCTACATAAAAACTGCCTCTGTATAATGAGTTTAAAATGGAAGGGGAGAGGAGCTGCCTCACCTGTATTAGAGTATTTAAGATTATTCTAAGAAATAAAGTATGTATTAAAAGAGATTTTTTTTTGTTTAACTTGGATACTCTCAATTGTTTAGATATTGGTTCCCAAGTGTCTCTATCTGTGCTAACTGCTGGAGTTTCACAACTTCACTGCTCCTTCTCTCCCTTCACCTGTAGTTGTGGGGTTGGGGACATCTCAGTGGTTAGGGCGTGTCACTGCAAATCTAGAGGTTGAAGGTTCAAATCCCTCTTTTAGTCACTTTGGAGTTAAAACCTAAAGGAATACATCAGTACACTGTCACTAACTGCCCTCTGGTGGCAGGGGGGTGTCCTGCGGCACAGCAGGGAGGCTGATGGAGTCTCGTCTGGGTGGGGGGGGGGGCTCCTCCCTAAACACACCTAGCTGAGGAGCAGTGCACTCTGGGATGCCTGATGTCCTGTCTCACTGTGTTCTGACCTCCCTGGATACAAACAGGTTGGAAATTGAGTTATTTTCAAGAAACTTCTTTTATTAGAGTGACAGTTTGGGTAGTAAGCACCTCTTTGCAGCAACAAAAAGCATGTGATTATTCTTGCACACATTTCCAAAAAGATCTTACGAAAGCAGTGAAGCTGTACATCTCAGCTTGCTCACATGTTGAAATGCTCTGTCACGTAGCTCAGTCTTTGGGATTGGACAAGAATTGTGGTTTCACACTAAGAGAGGACGCTCCATCAGATCACGGCCCTGAAGGGGATGTTGGCTTCCTTCATCTGTCTCTCATAATCTTCATCAAACAGTTGAGACTGCTCTGGGCTGAAGTGGTTGGTCCAGTCCCCCACCTCTCCTGAGCGGGAACACAGAGATCCACACCGTCAGGAGCGCTCACACACACAGCACCTGCTAGAGGGCACCAGTTCAGCAACACCCAGCAGAGGGGTTTCTAGACGAGGACCACATGAAGAGAAGCACCGCAGGAGGTTCCTGGATGTGGTAGAGGAAGGGCAGGACAGGACTCACCTTTCCTCATGAAGGGGGAGATGGACTGGTCAAACACGGGCTTGGGGATGAAGGTGTAGTTGGCCATGGGGTTGTCCTTCATGGCCTTGAAAGACGTGAGCTCCACGATGCGGCGGATGACGTCATCAGAAAGGGACAGATCCAGGTACCGCATGATGCGCTCCACCTCCCTGCGGGGGTTCTGAAGAGAGGAGGAGGGGGGTCGGAGCGTGTCTCCAGGGAAACACACAGGAAGACGTTTAGAGAGCACGCCCTACCTCTTTCATGTCCTCGTAAAACAGGTAGAGTATGTTCCTCTTCTCTCTCTCCTGCCAGTAGCCCTTCACATGGTCGTACCAGGATCCCCAGGCCACTGCAGAGAAACCAGCACTGTTCATCCAAAGACTCACACAGACTCACACAGCGTTCATCTGAACGTTATGTTAAGAAACACAGGTGGGTCTTAGTCTCGCTGGGATAGAAGTCACTTTCAGGATTAGAAGGCCTTGTGACACAACTGTACAAATCTTACAAAAGGTTGTATCCAGGGCATTGTGCGCAAATATTTTGACTGCGATTATAGAATATTCAATAGACCAAATCCATCCTCGGACAAGCGGCAGATGATGGATTTGGTCTATTGAATATTCTATAATCGCAGTGTGTCACTGCAGTGACCTTAAACAGGACTGTGCCCCAGCAACACTAACTATCTCCATGTCAGGTCAGGCGACCCTGGGCAGGTTCCCTCCCTGGATCCCAGGCAGCCAGGTGTAGCTGAACTGAGACTGCGTCTTACGCTCTCCTCTCATGAACTTGTGCAGGTATCCATCCCAAGGCCCAGGCTCGGGCTGGGTGAGGTTCATACGGTCAAAGTGGTAGTAGCTGACCAGGTTGTCCTTAGCGTTCCTCGCTACGTAGATAGCCTGGGGGGGGGGGAGCAGGAGAAGAAGGATCTTAACCTTGTATTAGTATTGATTGATACAGATTCTGCAACCTTGCAGGTATGTCACCTCTGTACCTAGTGTCCTGTGATGACACAACCAAATATGACTCAACAACAAATGTCTTCCTAATCTATTGTGCTTACCTTGCATTTGTGTTCCCAGAATCCCTCAGGCACCAGCTGGAAGGGCAGATGGGTCTTGATGACTCTGGGAGGAGCCATTTTGCTGAGCTGATCCAGGCCTGGACATGAGGAAGGACTGCTCTGGTCACCCAGACGTCTGGACACCATCATACACCATCATACACCATCATACACCATCATACATCATCATGCACCATCAGACACCATCAGACACCATCAGACACCATCAGACACCATCATACACCATCAGACACCATCAGACACCATCATACATCATCATACACCATCAGACACCATCAGACACCATCAGACACCACCCTCACCACCCTCACCACCCTCACCACACACCACACACCACTTAGAACTAGGATCATCTACCATAGCAAAGTTCTCACACATACGGATACATGTTATTATACTGGATATTGGTCTCTGCAGAGAGACCCACCATGGGATCACACACACACCCACATACATGCACACACACACACACACACACACTATACTAAATTTCATTGCAGGGTCATAACAAATTCAGTAACCGGTGGAATGCAACACCAAGCCAATCTCAAAGCAGGTAGCTTGAGTCTGGCAGAGCATTGCAGGGGTCGTTTAAGATTCCAGTGATCTCTGACCCTGATTAAGGAGAGGAAATGAGTCGTTATGACAACCTGTCGGCAAACTTTCCCCCGGTAACTGGGCCTGTGGCCTCTGAAGTGCTCGGGTTTGAAGATCATTATAGCTCAGTGGTGAGGAGTTAATTCACAAATACTTTAGCTTCACCTTGAGGAATTCACTGATGGATCTTCACTTCAGCTTGATAGATTTACCCACACATCTTCACTTAACAACATGAAGATATATTAGATTAATTCATATCCATTGAGTGGGATATTACACACCAGATGGGATGGGTGGAGGAGAGACGATCTCCAGGAAGGGAATGCGCACGGCTGTAGGTGCTCTCCTGCAGACCTCAGCGTCTCCATCATGAAGCAGCAGGTCCACAATCTCCTGCGTCCAGGTGGTTCCTGAGGAGGGATAAAGTCTGAGGCCTGCTAGATCTGACATCACTGAGGGCTGCTAGATCTGACATCACTGAGGTCTGCTAGATCTGACATCACTGAGGCCTGCTAGATCTGACAT
Organism: Hypomesus nipponensis; assembly: GCF_054491055.1. Lineage (NCBI taxonomy): Eukaryota > Metazoa > Chordata > Actinopteri > Osmeriformes > Osmeridae > Hypomesus > Hypomesus nipponensis. The sequence goes on along the minus strand of NC_140373.1, from coordinate 642,511 downwards.
CACTGAGGTCTGCTAGATCTGACATCACTGAGGCCTGCTAGATCTGACATCACTGAGGTCTGCTAGATCTGACATCACTGAGGTCTGCTAGATCTGACATCACTGAGGCCTGCTAGATCTGACATCACTGAGGTCTGCTAGATCTGACATCACTGAGGCCTGCTAGATCTGACATCACTGAGGTCTGCTAGATCTGACATCACTGAGGCCTGCTAGATCTGACATCACTGAGGTCTGCTAGATCTGACATCACTGAGGTCTGCTAGATCTGACATCACTGAGGCCAGCTAGGACATTTATACAATAGGATACTGAAAGTAAGTTATCATTATCCAAAACTCAATCCTAAGTGAGTCTAAATCTCTATCATTTAGGTGCAGATGCACGTCTCTCTGAGTGTAGCTGTGGTAGCAGCAGAAAAGGACATTACCTGCTTTGGGGTAGGTGGCGATGAGAAGGTCAGAGGGGTGTGGCTGGAAGGCCCAGATGAGGTCCCAGCTGTTGGCAATGTGCTCCATGAGAGGGATTCCCTTCACCTCGATGAGCTTAAACCTGTGGATGGCACTGCCTGCCTTCTCTATTGCCTCGGAGTACGAGAGCTCCTTCTCCTCTGCCATGACTCACACCAGGAGGAGGACCACAGGAGGACCACAGGAGGACCACAGGAGGACCACAGGAGGACCACAGGAGGACCACAGGGAGTCAGGGACAAGAGCAGGAGATCTAGACTTGAGGGAGACCACGGAGAAACTCTGGTGAGTCGTCTGCCTGGTCGTCTGCCTGGTCGTCTGCCTGGTCCTCCGTCAGTATGAACAGTCGATCGTTCTCTCTGTAGTCTCCTGACTGCAAACTTTCCCTGTGGTCTGAAGGCTCTTCAGCAGTCCACGTCTCTGTTGTGTTTTTCCTCTGATCGCCCGGCGCTGCTTTCCACTTCCTGCTGCTCAGACGAACACAGCGGCTGGACCAGGCTGTTTTCAGAGCTCCTTACAACACAGGCTTTGTCCTTGCTGCTGCTTGCGTTCTGTCTCGCATGCGTTCTTCCCCCTTTCCTTAGAGTAATCTGAGCCTGCTGAATGTCAACAAAACTGTCTTTCTACACTTCAACCCGCCTCACACGGTCTCTCTCTGTCCTACTGGCCTTCCTGGAAATCACAGACTTATTATACAAAGTTGCCCTTACATAACTCCCTGAGGCATGATCACATTTCCTTCAACAATATTATCTGAACGCTGAATGTTGGACTTGGACAAGGGAGTGTCTACAACTCTGCTTTCCTGCTGGAAGAGTGAACAAGTACTAACAAGTTCCAGATAATGTAGAGACTTCAGCAGGAAGACATATCCCCCTTAATCACACACAAGTGAAGAGAGACTGATGAAACTAAAGAGTGACTGATGAACAGAGAGTACAAGCAAACTGGTTTGAATGGTTGATCAACTTATTTTAATCAAGTAAACAGTGTTTACATTTGTATAAAAGTCGGTTGTTTGTCACTTGAGAGTGCTTTAACATTTCTCAAACCCAACTTGAATGCCAAAGTGTTAGTTTCCTTCCAGCACACAACCTTAATGTAGGTAAATCCCCAGAATAATCATTGGACCTGTGTTGCTGTTCCCCAACAGCAGGAGAAACAGTTCATTTGTAGACCGTCTCTAGAATCCAGTAGCTCATTCCAGACCAAAGTCCCAGGGTTGTATAGTCTGTCGAGTAGAGCTGTAAAAACTTCAGGCACTGGGACAAAGTGTTGTCCAAATATGTCTATGTGCACCTTTGCAGCACATCTATCTGTAAACTAACAGCATGACATGGGGTCAGTTTGGGTTAATGCACTGGTAAAACTCAATGTAACTTAGTGAGATATTGGCAAAACCTAATCCTTTAATTTTTACTTTTACACATTACAAAATGACTCACTTGTCAAAAAGCAGCTGGAAAACAGCAGCTGAACCAAAAACTTTGCCTGTGTGGCTCTTCCCTCTCAAGCCTGGTCCCACGTGGCCGGGCTGCGGTGATCCTTCCTGGGCTGCTGGGCTCCTCTCTCCAGCAGAAACACCCTGGTCCCTGATGAGGCTGCCACCAGCCCCGAGCAGCGCCCAGACACACACACCGAGGAGCTGAATACAGCAGAGGACAGACCCTGCAGCCTGGACTCAGTCTGGAGGGAGGAGGGAGATTAAGGGATTGAAAGAGAATGTGAGAAAGGAAAAGGGGGTTGGAGGTCAGCAGGGTGTAAAGCAGAGAAGAGAGAAGATGAGAGAGGGAGGCCTGTTTTCTGTGGTTGAGTGTGTTTGTGAGGCCGACTGACCACCATAGTGTGTCTGTTGATGACCCTCAGCATGTGAGCCTGGCTCCCCGCCGCCACCATGTGATCCTGGCCCAGCCAATGGCAGGAGTAGATCTGTAATAACAATGTAATCATAACAAACATAAGCTAGTCTATGAAGCTACCATGGAGCCAGGCAGAAAGCAATAAGAAAAATATTTTCCCAAAAAGTAACAAAAAAAGAAGCTTAGAAAAAAAGCTTAGAAAGATTTAAAAATATATATATATTTTTTTTTTTATTCCCCCCCCAAATTTACTTGAGTGAAAAAGTGTACTTAGAACTTCAACTTTTACCAGAGTTTATTTAAACATGAGTATCTGTACTTCTACTTGAGTGAAGGAGGTGTGCATGTTGACCACCTCTGCCTGGGACACCCTCACCTTGCTGTCCCCCTGGGGGTCAGCTGGGACGCCCCCCAGTTTCCTTCCTGAGCTGTAGTCCCACACCTGCAGACAGAAACATCATCACTTATATTCAACCATAAAGAGTCCATAAACATCCTACACAGACAGGACATGATGAGCTGTGTGGTGTGTGCGCTCTAACTAAAACGGTTCCTTTAATTCACTACATGTACGTTATAAAGTTATTTCTTCCAGACTTATTGTCTGCTGAGCTGTGATTAGCTGCTGTCCTCACCTCCAGGGCGTTGCCCCTCCTCCAGGAGCCAGACAGGATGTGATTGGCTGCAGGGTCAATCTGAAGGGCGTCGCCGCACACGTGAGGACCCAGCAGCATCCTGAAGAGAGTAGACCAAGAGAAAGCCCGACTTATTTTCCTAACGCCTCCAGAGGACACCCTGGGTGGATGAGGTCCTGATAGGAATTTTTATAATAATGTGTTCGTTTAGAACAGGCATTTAAATTCAGTTGGGGTTCAGCACTGTAAATGCACGCAGGCTTTACCTTACGGCATTCTGCTGCCTGGTGTCCCAAAACTGCCAAAAACAGAACATTTCTTTACACAAAGTATTTCATGTAAAGAGTTGTCTGTATGGTGTTATCCTGCCTACCTGTATGGTGTTATCCTGCCTACCTGTATGGTGTTATCCTGTCTACCTGTATGGTGTTATCCTGCCTACCTGTATGGTGTTATCCTGCCTACCTGTATGGTGTTATCCTGCCTACCTGTATGGTGTTATCCTGCCTACCTGTATGGTGTTATCCTGCCTACCTGTATGGTGTTATCCTGTCTACCTGTATGGTGTTATCCTGTCTACCTGTATGGTGTTATCCTGCCTACCTGTATGGTGCTATCCTACCTACCTGTATGGTGTTATCCTGCCTACCTGTATGGTGTTATCCTGTCTACCTGTATGGTGTTATCCTGCCTACCTGTATGGTGTTATCCCAGCCCCCAGAGATGAACTCTCTCTCTTTTTCAGGGTGAAAGGTCACCGCAAACACCCTGAACCTGTGGCCGTCCATCAGAGTCCTGGTGGAGCTGAGAGACACAGAGAGAGAGAGTGCTCCGTAAAACCTTCTGAATACATTTGTGATCTCTGCAGGCCAGGTGAGCAGAGGGGAGCGGTGATGAGGGTGTTTGTGGACACACCTGGCCCTGCAGGTCAGCACTCTCTGGTGAGTGGCCAGGTCGTACAGTAGGATGGAGGAGTCTGAGCCCCCGGTCGCTGCCTTCTCTCCTGAGGGGGAGACGCAGAGAGAGAGGGTCTGCCTGGGGGCCTCGCCCTCCCCCCTCCGCTCAGACCCCCCTCTCTCAGCCCCCACACGCAGTCTCCTCCCCACACGTACCAGCACCTCACCCTGCCGCTCGCGTCTAGACACACACACACACACCCACACACACACACACACACACAAGCAGGACTGATCAGATGCTAACCCAGCAGGTTTACCCCTCGGAGGGCTGTTTCTCTCCAGCCTCCTCTGTGAGAGGCTTCTCCTCCAGACTGTCTCCTGTGTGTCTGCGTGGGCTCTGCCGGCAGTACTCAGTCAGATGGCTGAGCGGTTAGGGAATCGGGCTATTAATCAGAAGGTTGCCGGTTCGATTCCCGGCCGCGCAAAATGAAGTTGTGTCCTTGGGCATGGCACTTCACCCTACTTGCCTCAGGGGAATGTCCCTGCACTTACTGTAAGTCGCTCTGGATAAGAGCGTCTGCTAAATGACGATGATGATGTAAATGTACTCACAGGTGGCCAGCAGTAGGCAATGAGCCTGGGGGCTGAGGGTGAATCTGAGAGCCGTGACCGGCAGGGAGGACAGGATACTGGTGCTGTCCTTCAGGGTCTGCACCAGGTCACCGCTGTCTGGACGGAAGATCTGACAGGGAAGCCCAGGACAGGATTATAGACCTGAATATGAACCACCATACACACCTGCCTACATACTGCAGGGTGTCCAGCCTCCTACCTTGATGGTGCCTTCGCTCAGACCCACAGCCAGCAGAGAGCCATCCTGGCTGAACTGACAGGCCATCACCTCACACCCACAGGCCCTGCCAGGACCATCAGGAGAATGCTCAATATCATTTACTCCATGCACACACACACACACACACACACACACACAGTACACTCTCGTAAACAGTGTACCACTCACAGCTCTGAGTGAATGTGCAGGTTCCCCTGGGTTTTCGGTGTATCTGTGGTTCGGTGCGGCACCTCTGGGTCCACGTCGCCATGGGGGCCTTTAACGGCGGCGATCTGGGGGGAATTTAACACCGGAGGTGTGGCGTCTCTCTCGTCGCTGTCTGACTCTGCCTCGTCCTCCGTGTCCGACTCCCCGGCGTCTGTGCTGGGGTCGGAGTCCGAGTTACTCAGTAAGAACACGGGACTCGTTTTAGACTCCTCCGTTTCCTCGCCCGGTGGAAAGACCGCTGTCATGCTGTTAATACATGTAGGTGAGAAAAGAAATAAGAGCACAACTATAAACGCAATCATATTCAGGCCCCATCATCTCCACGAATCCTTTACAGTAGCCATCTCTGCTCAGCTTTGACGACTACAAACCGTGCAATTTTCTATTCAGTGCGAGTTTAACAGTACTGTAGTGCTAGTTCACTGATGTGTTTTCTGGAAATACAAGTTATCTAAACTGACATCAGAAAATCAGAGCGATTGGCAATAAAATCAATAAACAAACAAACTTTTGCTGTAGACACAAAGTATTTGTAAGTGTTCTGGTTTGCCTTTGCGAAATAGTCTCACTGCATCAACAAACTTCCACCTCCGTCTCCGAGCAAGATAACAAGTAAGTTACGTTGCCTAGCAACCACCCTCGCCCTGAACATTGACGTTATTTTAGTGTCAATTACAAGAAATAAGGAAGCAGAGATTTGAGGCCAGGAAAATGTTTGGTATAAGAACAGAAATATAACGAGCGAGAAATAAATTAGTTCTCTTCTTGGCAAAAAGAGAGAAAGAGAAATTTCCAAATGCAAATGCGGTTAACATCTATTAGGTGTTTTACAGCAGACAGACCGGATATAAACCAAGTTTCCATTTCCTTGGCAACGAAAAGCTTGTGCTTTACTCCTAGTTTGAATGCTGGGTTTGTATTTTCTATGGAATTGTATGTATAGCGTGGCTAGCAACTTTGATCATTCAGAAATTATCATTATTGTTTCCTAACTAAGCTTTTTATTTTGCTCCACGCCTGTAGTAGTATGTAGGCTACATTTTATGCCGTAATCTTAGCTAATTTGCAAACGTCTCCGGGTGCTCGCTACAGTTAGCTAGCCAACAATGTACCACTAGGCTAGCGAGAGACAATATCCATAATTTAGCTCTGGTAGAGAGACAGTAGGGGATATCAGCAGAGGATGCACAGCCCTGGCTTGGTGAACAGAATGACCACGCACCACCTCTGTTGCATTGTACAGCTTCTTGTTGCTCTGTCTGTACATTTGGCTCATGCGGCCACAGACGCAAGTGTCAGTACCGAACCTCCAGCAACCACTGACAACCAGACCCCCGGCCTCTCTAGCTCGTACAACCCAACACCTGGCCCTTTCAGCCCGACCACCGGCGGGCCCGCCGTGTTCACTTTTGTTTCGCCAAGTGCGTTTGAACCCACGGACACCGCAGTCACTCAACAAGCGGTTTCTACTGTAACCACCGATGTGACTCCGTCAATTGGAACCACCGTGCGAGTCACTGAATCTCTCCCTCCACCTACCGACGAGCCAATAGTGATGCCAACAGGTTTACCATTTCTACACCGCGTTTAGTGTTTTGCATATCTTTATCGCATGACGACAGATCGTTTAAAGTCGGCCTCGTGTGTTTTACAGCGTGTTTGTGTGACTTGACCCCCGGTTTCTGTGACCTTCGCTGCTGCTGTGACGTGTTGGACTGCGGAGTACCTGACCTCAGAACCGTCTTCACAGGTTGTGATGAGAAAGTCATGTGAGTGATGATAATAATAATAATGCGTTTCATTTATGGCACAGCCTTAATTAGAGGGATGCTACAAGTTTTAAAAGAAAAAACTATTAGGCAGTTAAAAATAAATAAAAGAATCAATAGACAAATGGCCCCATTCACCTGTTACAAGCAGTGTAACCTTGCGTGTGTGTGTGTCTGTGTTGCGCGGCTGTCTTCGTGGCCCAGATCTGGAGACTGTGTTGAGAAGTGGCTGATGTTCAGAGCCAACATGGATCCATCCTTCATCACTGTAACCAACACACTGTTCTGTGTCCAGCTGGCACAGGGTAAGCTGTCACACACACACACACACACACACACACAATAAGCATAACATGAGCAACATAACCAGTTGTGCCCCTGTCTCTGTGGGCAGAGACCCCCCAGTCTGTGCCAGTGCTGTCTCAGAAGCCTGCTGTGTTGGACGCCTTCACGTGGCAGCCCCCTGCACACAGCAGCCTCCTCACCAAACACTTCTACAGGGTACTACTCCCTTTTACCCTAATCTTTTACTGCTGTCTTTCACTGACATGTGTTTCCAGTAAAGTTCTACAACCCTTTTACATCCATATCTCCCAACTAAATATTCATTTATTTCAGACATTTAATTGAGTCGACGCCGCTCCTCTTATACCATTGAATCTCTGTCACTGTGACTGTCGCAGGTTGATGATGTCATCCTGAGCCAGTATGGCGGCAGCTCTGTACGGGGCCTCCTCCGCCAGCCGTCTCCCGGCTCCGCCTCCTCCTCCTGCGTCGACCACAACCCTGCCAGTGAGTCAGCGCTCTACCACATCTCCCAGGTTACCTGTTACCAGCCGGGGCTGTGACATCATCGCCCTGTGCCCTTGCTTCTGCAGGGTTCCTGCGGTCTGAGTCTCTGTCCTGCTCCCGGACCCTGACGCCCCAGAGCTGCAGCTCAGACCCTCGTCTCAACGCACGCTCCTACTTCACCAGCCTCAGCCTCCTCAAGGTGTGTGTTTGGAGTTTAGCAGACATCTGTAACAAGTTCAGACAGACAGGCAGGCAGGCAGACAAGCAGGCAGGTTGGTGTTCTTGATCCTTCTCTTCTCTCCGAATCCTAACATAAATAAATCCTAACCCTATCTGAGCTCAACACTCTTATCAACACGATGTATGATAATAAAGGATGAGCCTCTTGCGCTTGTATGAAACTGATGCTCTGCCTCTGCTGTGTTCCCTTGGCTGTTCCAGGCTCCACTTCCTGACTCTGTGGGTGTGTCTGATTCGCTGGTGAGCCCGCTCAGAACAGCGTGTCATTGCGTGAAAAACATTTGCTCTGTCTCTTGTGTGTTGACTGGTTATAAGGGGCTTCTGTCTTTTGATCGCAGATTCCGGTCATTCCCCTGTCTGAGTGGCCAGAGCCGAGGGAACAAAATGGCTCCTGTCTGAATGTGGTGTCAGAGGTTTGTAAACGGAACATCACAACTCCACCTTTAATAACCCCCTGACAGACCATCTCAGTAACAGTGTTTGTTCTCCTGGGTGGTGCAGGTGGAGTATGTGATCTGGTTCAGTGGCCAAGGTCAGCTGGTGGAGGCCAGGGTGACGGTGGTCCTGGTGAACAGCAGCTCAGACGGCTCTCTCATGCAGACTCACGCCGTCCGCTACGAGGTACCGCAGCACTGCCCAGCACCATGAGTCTCACCAGGCTGTGTGGACCATACACGTATATATGTCTATGGTGTGGACGCTCATGCTAACAACAGCTCATGCTACTAACACCACGGCTATTTGGATGCTCATGCTAATAACACCAGGCAGTTCTGCTCTCATAAACACACATCTCTACCATACAACTGTGCTATGTCTGTTTCAGATTTTAACTTTTTGATGTTTGTATTCATTTAGTAGACACTTTTATCCAAAGAGACATGTAACTAGTGCACATACAAAGCCCAGCAGCAGACTATGTAGTTGTTCATTCTTCTGGTGGTCAGTCAGGGAGCGGTCTGTGCTACTGAAGACTGCCACACAGCTCTGTTCACATGGCTGACGTCATCTGTGACCCACAGCTGGACACGCCCCCTCCCACCCAAGAGCCCCGCCCTCCTGTGGGACTTCCTGTGGGGTCTCCTGTGATTGGTCAGTTTGGTGAAGCAGTCCAGACTGTATCCTTGGTGAGAGACATCACAATGTGGATGTTTGTAATTTTATGGGGCCAGAGACAACTCCAGAACAACAGAACCTAAAGCTAACGATGTCCATGAGATGCTGTCTTTCCCGAGGTGTGGAGTGTGTGTTTCTGTGAGATGTGGTGTTTCCTGAGGTGTGTGTTTCTGTGAGATGTGGTGTTTCCTGACTGCTGCTTAGCTGACGGTTCAGGGGGCGTCTCCAGGGGGGGGGTGCTCTCCTGACCCCGCCCTCCGCACCCCCATCCTCTTCACCCACAACACCTTCACCGGCTGCTTCTTCAGGTACCACAGCACCCACACTGTAGTTTTATAAAGGTAAACGACTGGTCAGCCATGTTGATTTGAAGAACTACAGCCAAGTGGAGGTCACACTCACAGATGCATCCTGGGTAACTTGATTGATGATTGATCACACAGTGCTGGTCAGGAACCTTAAGGCGCTTCGCTCCCCCTTACCCCTCCCTGTCTCTCCTCTCCCTGTCTCCCCCTCTCTGTCTCTCCTCTCCCTGTCTCCCCCTCTCTGTCTCCCCCCAGCTCCCCCTCCACGAACTGCTCTGTGCTGCGTGCTCAGCTGTATGGGCTCCTGCAGGGCCTGGCCTCCCCTGACCTGGTGGTGATGAACTTTGGCCCAGAGCCGGACTGGGCGCGGGTCATCACCCAGGCGTGTCCCCAGGCCCCGGAGGTCAGTCTGCCTCCAGCCAGCCTCTCTGGAGCTCACACTCCCAAACAGTCACACTGGAGTGATGTTCCACTGACACAGGATGGTCATGGTCATGATGTGGTGTGGATGGTCATGATGTGGTGTGGATGGTCATGGTCATGATGTGGTGTGGATGGTCATGATGTGGTGTGGATGGTTATGGTCATGATGTGGTGTGGATGGTCATGATGTGGTGTGGATGGTTATGGTCATGATGTGGTGTGGATGGTCATGATGTGGTGTGGATGGTCATGGTCATGATGTGGTGTGGATGGTCATGGTCATGATGTGGTGTGGATGGTCATGGGGATGATGGTCATATTGAGGATGTAGGTTTAGATGTTATATCCAGTAACGTCCCAACCCCCCCCTCCATCGCAGGGGGAGGGGTGTGAGACAGGCTGCCTGCTCCCCCGCTCCCTCTCCGTCCAGCTGCTGTGGGCCCGGCTGGGTCTCCTGGCTCTGCCTCAGAACTACATCCTGGGAGCCAGGTACCAGTTCAGCTGCCAGCAGCTCCAGGTGTGTGACCCTTCAGGTGTAACCCTCCCTCTCTCATCTTACCTGCTGCCTGTGTTCACACCTGATGACCTCCCTCCCTCCCCAGTGTCCCCTCCTCTCTTCCCTCGCTGTGACCACCGAGGTGACGTTCGTCGACATCACAACGTACCCAGAACCCCCCAGGGGCCGCTCCCAGCCGGAGTGGAAGTTTCCGTTCGGCTTCTTCTCCCGGGGGTGGGAGGAGCTGGATGGACACTCACTGGACAGTGCTGGCGTCTGCTGGGCCGTGTGTAGCCGCGCAGGGGCCGGGCTAACGATGCTAGTGGCGCTACACATGCTAATCAGGTAGTCAAGCACTGTGTGGTTGGTTGGTTATAAACTCCAGACGTCAGGTGGAAGGTAGTGTTTGCAGCAGGAAAATGTGACTACAGTACATTGCTATAACTCATTCCTTCAACATTTCTACAAATAATTTTTATAAAATGTGTAATTTATTTTTGTACATGTTCCTATAATACAGACTTTGCTTGATTCCAGTGTTGTGGTGGTTATTTCACTGAGGTAGAGAGAGGGTCCCCTGCCCCCCTGCCCCCCCTTCCTGCTGGCCGGGCCCCCGGGGGGGCTGAGGAGGGGGGGTGTGAGGTGTGTGTCTCCGGGATGTCTTGTGGACATAGTTCAGCAGGTTGACCACACCTGCCGGGGTCATGCCGGGCAGACGGCTAGCTGCACCCAGCTGAACATGGAGCAGACAGCAGAGGAACACAGCAAGTAAGGGGAGACCGGCAGTAAAACTATAGCTCAACTATTAGGAATATAAAGTGTGGCGTGCTGATGGATCTGTACAGTAAACGATGGAGATGTGTTGAGGTGTGTTCCTCTCACCGTGCTGGGCCGAGCGCGGTCCAGGACCTCGCGGACCTCCTGAGAGAACCCTACAGGCAGGCTCAGGTAGTCCAGGTCCTGGGGCAGCGAGAGGCCGTCCTCCCTCCGGATCCTCTCCATCTCCCTCCTCTGCTTCTCACAGTGGGGCCTGTACACCGCTGGAGACGCACACGTCACACACACACATGTACACGTCACACACACACATCTTACACACGGCTCTGCAGCTTCATGAGCTGATGCGGTTTAGTGATTTTATATTCGTGAAATTCTTCAGATGCACTGTTGCTCGTTTACCTTCAATCTTGAGTCTCTGTGCGAATTCCAAGTAAGGCGAAAGGCATTCTGGGAAGGCGGAGGCCAGCATTTGGAAGGACACGTCTTTATACTGTAACAGATCCACACCACTGCCAGGAGTGGTATGTGTCATCGTTACCAAGAAAACACCAGTCACCCTCAAAGTTTACAACATGGAAAGAACTTACTGAATCTATCAAGACCAAGCTGACATCCTTTCATGTGAGATTTTGACTTGACACCCCCCAGACACCAGGGAGAGACAGAGAGAGAGACAGAGAGAGAGAGCCTCACCTCAGGGTGGAGGTCTTGGTCTCACTCACTCCCACGAGGCCCAGCTTGTCCCTCCAGCGACTGGCCGGCAGACGGAGCGAGAGCAGGGTGTCCAGTCCTCCCTGGAGCCCCTCACTCACCCTCAGCACCTCCTGGTGCCGCCGGGGCGACACGCAGCCCACCTCCTCAAATCCTGGCCGGGTCAAAGGTCACGCAGGGGGAAATGGTCAGCCGAGGCTCCCTTTGTACTGTCGTCATGACGAGGGGTTGAGGGAATGGACTGAATTGTGACGTACGGAGCTACTGAGCAGTGAGTGTAAACCCACAAACCTCTGGGGGTGAGGCGCAGGTCGGCGTTGTCAGGTCTGAGGGACGTTCTGAACTCAGCCCGGCTGGTGAACATGCGATAGGGTTCTGTCACCCCGCGACCCACCAGGTCGTCGACCAGAACGCCGATGTAGCTCTGGGTCCTGGACAGCGCCAGGGGGGGCAGGGAGAGGGCGGCCCGGCCGGCGTTCACCCCTGCCCACAGGCCCTGCGGAGGGGCGGGACAGGGTGAGAGACTAGGAGGGACAGGCCCTCGGAGGGGCAGGACAGGGTGAGAGACTAGGAGGGACAGGCCCTCGGAGGGGCGGGACAGGGTGAGAGACTAGGAGGGACAGGCCCTCGGAGGGGCGGGACAGGGTGAGAGACTAGGAGGGACAGGCCCTCTGAGGGGCGGGACAGGGTGAGAGACTAGGAGGGACAGGCCCTCGGAGGGGCGGGACAGGGTGAGAGACTAGGAAGGACAGGCCCTCGGAGGGGCAGGACAGGGTGAGAGACTAGGAGGGACAGGCCCTCGGAGGGGCGGGACAGGGTGAGAGACTAGGAGGGACAGGCCCTCGGAGGGGCGGGACAGGGTGAGAGACTAGGAGGGACAGGCCCTCGGAGGGGCGGGACAGGGTGAGAGACTAGGAGGGACAGGCCCTCGGAGGGGCGGGACAGGGTGAGAGACTAGGAGGGACAGGCCCTCGGAGGGGCGGGACAGGGTGAGAGACTAGGAGGGACAGGCCCTCGGAGGGGCGGGACAGGGTGAGAGACTAGGAGGGACAGGCCCTCGGAGGGGCGGGACAGGGTGAGAGACTAGGAGGGACAGGCCCTCGGAGGGGCGGGACAGGGTGAGAGACTAGGAGGGTCCCCAGGATGCCAGACCAGGCAGAGCATCCAGCATGTCTCAGTACAAGGTTCCAGAAACCTCATTAACTCTGGGTTGTGGAACAGAGTACATAAGGATGGGCGATAGGTATAGCTCAGTGGTAGAGCCTTGTAATGCAAATCAGGCTGCAGGTTCAAATCCAGGAGGAGTGGGGAGAGGAGAACAGAGAAGCCTAAAACAGTAGATTAAAGCAGGGCACAATATTGTACAGTAGAGGATATTTTCACAGTACAGCAGTCGAGTCCTCATCAAGTACTAATATTTTGTCAACTTTTCAAAACTTTTTAGAGAAACTTTTTCTGAAAATATTTATGTAACTTTTAAACTTTTTGTTAAATATTTAGGGAAACTTTTTCAAAAATATTTTGTCAACCTTTCGAACTTACCAAAAATATTTTTTCACAGAGGAAAACAGAGAAGCCTACAGTACAATAGTACAGTAGCGCAGTCAATCCTCATCAAGTACTCAATGTTTTAAAAAATACCAACAAATACAGAGCGAGTAAATGTAAGTAAAAAGTACAGATATTTGTGCAAAACATTGTACAAGTACTGACACCTGAAAAGATTTAAGTACATTAACAAAGTATTTGTACTTCGTTACTTCCCATCTCAGTTTGTTACTTTGGATGATTATGCTAAAACAAGACATCATTATTAGTTATTGTACAGTTAAGGAATCCAGTTTGTAACTGTAGCATTTCCTCCTGTCCTGTGGTGGCGCTGTGGGCCCTACCTGAGCTGCTGCTTCTTCGTAGCCGGTGGTGCCGTTGATCTGGCCAGCGAGGAAGAGGCCCTGCGTGCTCTTCACCTGCAGGGAGGGGGTCAGCTGGGTGGGACACACATAGTCATACTGCACCCCGTAACCTAGAGACAGAGAGACAGAGTGTGGAACTGTCTGAATGACAGACAGGCTGGTGGTCCTACCAGGGGTGTGTTATGATGGTATGGTGGTCCTACCAGGGGTGTGTTATGATGGTATGATGGTTCTACCAGGGGTGTGTTATGAGGGTGTGGTGGTTCTACCAGGGGTGTGTTATGAGGGTGTGGTGGTTCTACCAGGGGTGTGTTATGAGGGTGTGGTGGTCCTACCAGGGGTGTGTTATGAGGGTGTGGTGGTCCTACCAGGGGTGTGTATCTCTGCCCGGTGCAAAGGAGGGATCTCCCTGAGGAGGCGGAGCTGCAGGTCAGGGGGCATGGTCATGGACAGGCCCTGGGGGTACAGGAGGTCGGAGGTCAAACCCTCTGGCTCCAGCCACACCTGGTGCTGTCGCCCCGGAAACCGCAGTACTCGTGACTCGATGGACGGGCAGTACCTGAGACAGATGCCAGCGGCTGTTAGGGTGGAGGTGTGTCAGTGTGTGTGCATGTATCCATGTGTGTGTGTTCACCTGGGTCCCTTGGTGTCCTGCTGGATGTGACAGTTGAGGTGCAGACTGTCTCTCACCACCCTCTCTACCCCAGCTGTGGTCTGGGTTAGATGACACGGCAGCTGCTCCTCTGGCTGCACAACAACACAACACACCTCAACACACAACAACACAACACAACACACCTCAACACACAACAACACAACACAACACACCTCAACACAACACACCTCAACACACCTCAACACAACACACCTCAACACAACACACCTCAACACACAACAACACACAACAACACAACACACCTCAACACACCTCAACACAACACACCTCAACACAACACGCCTCAACACAACACACCTCAACACAACACACCACACCTCAACACAACACACCTCAACACGCCTCAACACAACACACCTCAACACACCTCAACACAACACACCTCAACACACCACACCTCAACACACCAACACAACACAACACGCCTCAACACAACACACCTCAACACAACACACCTCAACACAACACAACACACCTCAACACAACACACCTCAACACACCACAACACAACAGCTCCTCAGCGTCACCAAAGCCACACACCCGCCTCTAGCACTGACAACATCTTGTGTCTTCAGAAGACAACATGAACACCTCCTGTTCCAAGATGGAGTCTGTGTTTGGCCTCTGTGGCCCTCAGTAGCTCCTACCTTGCAGTGCACGTGTGTGTTAATGAAGCTGAATGGTGTGGGCTGTTTGTCTGGTTCTGAGAGCTGAGCCAGGGACAGGTCTACCGAGGCCTTCAGGATGCGTGGGGGGGTTCCAGTCCTCAGCCGGCCCACCCGCAGCCCCAGCCTCTCTCTCAGGGTGTTGGACAGCCCAGCGCTGGAGGGGGCGTCCCCAATCCTCCCCCCAGGAGAGTTGGTTTGGCCCATGAAGAGGAAGCCAGAGAGGAAGGTGCCTGTGGTCAGTACCACTGAGCTGGCCAGGAGGGGGTGGCTTGCCCCCACTCATGAGGAGGCAGTGGCAGAGAGAGAGAGTGAGACCAAATTGGGACAATTTTGAAAGCCAACTTGCTGTACATTTACATGCATTAATTTACCAGGTTCTTTTAGCAGACACAACTCTACATTGAGGCCAGATTGACCCTAGCCAGCTCCTTACCCAGAGTGACCCCAGTGACTCTGTGTTGCCCTGGTTCATCTGGGAGGGAGTCTGACACCAGCAGCTCCTCCACGGAGCCCTCAACCACCGTCAGCCTGGGGGTGGACAGCAGCTCTGCCTGGGTGGGGGTGAAGGATGGAGGACAAATCTACCAATCTCTCTGCCCCAGACTCCACTACACGGCCTGCCCAGGGTTCGTCCAGCAGTGCTTACCTGGATGAACTGGCGGTAGCGCTGGCGGTCCAGCTGGGCACGAGGCCCCCACACGGCCGGGCCCTTGCTGCGGTTCAGGATGGAGAAGTGGACCCCGGCCCAGTCCCCCGCCCTGCCACACAGGCCGTCCAGGGCGTCCACCTCCCTCACCAGCTGGCCCTTCCCCACGCCCCCCAGGGAGGGGTTACAGGACAGCGCCCCTGGGGGACAGCACAGGGTCAGACACGCTCTCATGGACACACGAGGGGTATCCAGCCCTGCTCCTGGAGAGATACCTGCCCAAAGGATTTTGCTCCTGCACTAATCTAACACAACTCATTTTAATAATTAGCAGTATGATTGAGGGAACTAGATGGGACGTGATCCCTCCCTCTTCCTCTCTTACCGATGGTGTGCATCTTCTGTGTGATGAGGAGGGTCTCTGCCCCCACCCTGGCGGCACTCGCGGCTGCCTCGGTCCCCGCGTGGCCCCCCCCAACCACGATGACATCATACCGCTGCCTGGCAACGCCACTTGCTGGCCGGGCGGACGGAAGGGACAGGAAGTTGTGTCGAAGCCTCAGGGGCAGTTTCCATGCCAACATGAGAGAGCAAGGGTTGCTGGGAATAGAGATTAGGAAAACCCAGGGTAGGAGTGGAGGTCACATTGTTTGGTGTTGTTTTCAATTTTTTGTAATTGTCCTTGAGGGTTTAGGTTGGTTGAGGGGCAGTTCTATGGGCGTATGTGAAGCCGTCTGTGACATGCTTGCGTGTAAAAAGGGCTATACAAATAAATTTGATTTGATTTGTATTATAATCAGTACTCAACTCTTACTCAATCGTACGTACAGCTCTTACTTTAAGAGACGCAGACGTGACATTTACAAGACTAGATCAAAACATTTGCAGGATGCGTTTCTCCCCAGATACTTGGCTCATTCAAGACAACAACCATGATCTCAAGCACCGAGCATGCAGGGTAACTCACCAACCAGCTATTTTCGCTGCAGAGTGGGAATGAACACGGACACAAGTATCTAAATGGCTTCCACAATATTTTGGGTGGTTGGTGAGCAACCTTTATGTATCTATACATGAAACGATTACTAAACACCAAGCCAGTCGTTCATATGGGGGCCGCCATTGCTCTCATGGTCTAAAATCGTAATACAGGAAATAAATGCGCGTCAATAAATGTGTTGCGTCATTATTGTGACTGTAGAAAAGCAAACTAAAATGGTAGATATTTGACCAGCAAGATCAGCTACGTCTGGCTATGTATGTTTCAAAGCATGCGTTGTTTAGTTAAAAATTATAAAACAACTTTGCAAAACAAAAAATATTTCAGAAGACCCTGTGACACACACTTGCCACGTGTACAGTCAAAAACTATGTGACAAGCAAATATATTTTAGTTGTATTTACAAACACTGCTGTCATGCTAGAAATGTACACATGCACGCTCATACTACTAGGTCAAAGACGCACACGCACGTTCATGTCCCGGTGCCCCCCGCCCCCCTCTCCTAGGTTTACACTCAGCCGCGCGCGGATCGAGTGAACCTACCTCAAGAGGTGGTGACCGACCGCAGGTTTTCATCCAGAAACCTGAAGAATCGACCTTATATTTGCAAGTGACATTACACAAGAATCACAACTTTGATTCGAAGGTTTGAATATCAAGAAGAACGTCAAGGCGACGAAGAGAAGCTAGTAATCTGGACGGAGAGCCGACTAGCAAGTAAACGACGGGACTAACTAGCTATTTAGCATTCAAGCTAATCCGAACGGTCTCGTGTCAATTCATTGCGATTTGTGTTGACCGTGCTGCAACTAAGTAGACAAACATTTCAAGTTTTGTTTTAGCAGATAGGTAGATTGCTATTGCCTTTCATTTGCAAGTAAGACCAGACGCGACTGGTAACTAGCGTAGCCGGTTTTTGAGTTGACATAGGCTTTGCTGTTCAGTGTTGGCTTGTTTTCGTAGCTAACGACATTAGCTTGCTAGCAAATCAACCACAAACCGGAAGACATTTTTAATTAAGAGTTTGAAACTATTTTTGTTTAAGTCATGTTGAAACAACAACAGCCCGGCTCTGGTGGGCGGAAAACATCTAACGGAACCTCTGGCCCATCAAGTATGTCTTCCACGGCCAGTGGGATCAACAGCAACAACAGAACACCGATGGGGAGGTGAGTGAGATGGGGATGTCCGCTCAGGAAAGTGCGGGGATTTTCTCGTGTCTTCAAGGCCTACCGGTCAAATCTAATGTGTGGCAAGTTCAGTGGGCGTGTTCTGGAATTAGGAGTCCTTTGACGACCCTATGAAAGTAGTTTAGGCGTGATTGATAGTAGATATGAGCCAATCAGAGTATTTAGATTAAGACTGACGTTAACTCTAGCAGATACATGGCGTTGCAATGGCGGATAAAGCGTTTGATTGAAGCATCGAGGAACAAATGAGGCACGAGAATGTGGAAGATTGAAAGTGTAACTAGCCTAACCTAACTAGCCATTAGCCGGACTTTCATAGGAGGGCGTGTATTCCAAACAATTCATTTAAAGGGGGCAGAGAATATATTTTCAGTAGCAAAGATTTTGTGGAGCTAACAAAAGCGCGTGATGACTCACAAATTTAATCGCAGAGATTTTCCACCGAACACAATAACAAGGTCACTTTGAATCTTTATAGTTTACATGCTTTTATAAGTCTTTGAATGTGGTGTTGGTCGCCTGGATGGCTTTAACGAGTCGCTAGTTGTGGACGCGCTAACAACTATGGCTAGCATTGTTCAGTTGGATAAACACGCTACACAATGTTAGCTCTGGACAGAATTATCCACAACGTAAACAGTGCTGTACACGTGGTTTCCATTGTAAACCCATGATGCAATCTCTAAAGCTGTATTGCTTTGTCGTTATAAAATACGCTTAAGATAAATTCTGCGGAAACCAAGCCGTGTAGTTCAAACCAGGTCATGGGTTCAGTTTATTGTATTTAGTATAAGTCATAACATGTCTTAAATATGAGTTAATTTCCCACCTCTGTTGAATACTGGCTTTAAGTAAAGAACCGCCTCTCCCGGTGTAATGGGTACCTGACCATGTATGGAAGCTGACCCTCATTTCTCTTGTCCCCCACAGGAGCAGAACGTCTGTGAAGCCCCCCTTCCAGTCCTCTCCCGTAAGTACAGCTGAAGCCCAGCCCAGCCCAGACTCTGCCCTCACACAGCACTCCCCTTCTCCCTTCCATGCACCACATTCACCCTGCACCCCCTTCCCTCTGACGACATCTGACGGGTTTCACCTGACTTGGAGGTTATGACAGTTGAGGAAATGGCAGCCCGCTATGTCACTGTCTAAACGCAGGATCTTTCAGACTGCCTGCTGTGTCACTGCAGCACATGTGATTTGTGTGTCTCTCTGTGCTGTGTGTGTGTGTGTTTGTAAAGGTGTTCGAGGGCGTGTACAACAATGCCAGGATGCTGCACTTCCTCACAGCCGTGGTGGTGAGTCATGTGATCCACCTCAGCCTGAGGATTCACTGCTGTCCTCCAACCTCTAGGGGTGACGTTTTTATTGTAGTTCTAGAAGACTGCAACTGTAGTTCTAGAAGACTGATATTCTAGTTGTAGAAGCTTAAACGTCCACCTGTGACATGTCTTTCCTCTCCCTGGTGTCCCTCTCTCCCTGGTGTCCCTCTCTCCCTGGTGTCCCTCTCTCCCTGGTGTCCCTCTCTCCCTGGTGTCCCTCTCTCCCTGGTGTCCCTCTCTCCCTGGTGTCCCTCTCTCCCTGGTGTCCCTCTCTCCCTGGTGTCCCTCTCTCCCTGGTGTCCCTCTCTCCCTGGTGTCCCTCTCTCCCTGGTGTCCCTCTCTCCCTGGTGTCCCTCTCTCCCTGGTGTCCCTCTCTCCCTGGTGTCCCTCTCTCCCTGGTGTCCCCCTCTCTATCCAGGGTTCTACCTGTGACGTCAAAGTAAAGAATGGCAGTGTGTACGAGGGCATCTTCAAGACTCTCAGCTCCAAGGTAGGAGACACACAGACACACCCTCTGGTCCACACAGCTACCAAGCTGACATGGTTAAACTCACTCAGCATAAAAAGCACCACCGTGCCATGGAAGAGCATCTTCTCAGTGTCATAGCTGAGAGGTCTCCCCTGTCTGCCCCCTCCTCACTCTACCTCCCCCTCTCCCCCAGTGTGAGCTTGCAGTGGATGCCGTCCACAAGCGAGGGGGGGAGGAGGCCCCCGCCCAGGCCCCTCCTCGGAGAGAGGATATCACAGACACCATGATCTTCAGCCCCTCAGACCTGGTCACCATGATCTGCAGGGACGTGGACCTCAACTTTGCCACCAGAGGTACCTGACACAACCTGAACAACTGTGTTTAATTAGAGATTCTATGTATTTAACATGGTAGATCATTTGGTCCCAGATCAAGAGGTCGCAGGTTTGAATCCCCCTGGGTATGCTCTGGGGGGGCTTGGGGCGGGCCAGCACTGACTGTGTGTGTGTGTATGTGTGTGTCAGACTCGTTCACAGACAGCAGCATCAGTAGCAGCAGGGTGAACGGGGAGCACAGGGAGAAGGTGCTGCAGCGCTGGGAGGGAGGAGAGCACAACGGGGAGACCTTCGACCTGGAGAACGATGCTGTGAGACTCACACACACACACCCTCACACACACACACACACACACACACACACACACACACACTCACACACACACCCTCACACACACACCCTCACACACACACCCTCACACACACACACCCTCACACACACACACCCTCACACACACACACCCTCACACACCCTCACACACACACACACACACACCCTCACACACCCACACACACCCTCACACACACACCCTCACACACACACACCCTCACACACACACACCCTCACACACACACACACACCCTCACACACACACACACACACACACACACACACACACCCTCACACACACACACACACACACACACACACCCTCACACACACACACACACTCCTATATGCTGATGTCACTTCCTGTCTCCTCAGTCCAATGGCTGGGACGCCAGTGAGATGTTCCGCTTTAATGAGGTTAACTACGGAGTCAAGTCCACCTACGACTCCAGCCTGTCTATGTACACGTGAGTACACACACACACACACACCTACGACTCCAGCCTGTCTATGTACATGTGAGTACACACATCAGGTGTGACTAGCCTGATGTTCCCCCCACCCCCCCAGTGTACCTCTGGAGCGGGGCAGCACGGAGGGCTTCAGGCAGCGCGAGGCGCGCGCTGCCCGCCTGGCCAGTGAGATCGAGTCCAGCCCACAGTACCGCCAGCGCGTGTCTCTGGAGAACGAGGAGGGGAAGAGCGAGGAGGACAAGTACAGCGCTGTGCCACGGGAGGAGAGGGAGAGGGGCAGGGAGAGCCCGGGCGTGGTCAGCAGGTCAGACACCCAGGACAGCACTGCTGAGCTCTGGTTGAGTCATTCACATTTATAGAAATACACTTTGTAAGTTCACTACTGTGTCAGTACTGTGATGTCTGGGGAACACTTTGTTTATCTCTCTCTCTCTCCTTCACTCTCTCTCCCCCCCCCAGGGAGGGTAAGTACGTCCCCCTCCCCCAGAGAGCGAGGGAGATGGGCGTGCCAGGCAGTGTGAGAGGAGACAGGGGGGAGAGAGGAGACAGGGGCCCCGGCGGGCCTCCCTCACACAACCGCCTGAGTGGGGGCTACCGCTCCAGTGCCCCCTCTGCCTCTCCCAGACCGCCCCCAGCCTCCGGCCCCCAGCCCCCCCCCTCAGAGCGCAGCAGCCCTTTGCCCGGCCGAGGCTACGGCCCCCAGGGCAGCCCCAGCCCAGCCTCCCCCCTGCTCCACACAGCCACGCCCCGCCGCACGCACACTCGGACACGGGAAGACCAGTCAACGGAGGTGAGTGAGTGAGTGTGTGTGTGTGTGAGAGTGTGTGTGTGTGTGTGTGTGTGAACAGTTAAAGTTCATCACACCATTCTGTACCACAGATGTGCGTAAATGTTGTAAGCAACAATGCAGACAGAACAGTTTGTCATGGTAACGAGATGCACAGGGATGGTGACATGGTGTGGTACTTGTGTTGTGTGCAGTGTCATCCAGAACCTCCCCCAAGGCCCAGAGGCCCCAGGCCAGCAGGACGGCCCGCTCCTCCAACCCTCCCACCCACGCCACAGGTGACTACTGGACACCAGGACACTGTTGTAGTCTATACTACTACACTACACTGTATACTAGGATGCTCTGCTCACTGTGCTTCTCTTGAAACACCTCTTTAATATTGAGCAGTGACATTAACCATTCACCCTTTAACATTCAAGATGGTAACCCTCTCTTCCTGCTCCTCCTCCCTCCAGCTTCCCGTTCTCCTAGGTCCACCTCGTCCCAGGATTCTTTGCCCTACCTGGACACGTCCTCCGTCTCCATGCCTGCCCACAGAACCTCAGGCCCTGCCCTTTCCTTCACCGCAGACGGTAATGCTCCTTGGTCACTTCTTGTCAGTCCCAGACCAGGCTGCTGTTGTGTCCTCCTATAGGAGGAACCGTACAGAGCAGCTGTGTGTGGATGTAGAGTAGATATGGGTTGATGGATGTATAAACAGATGGATGGTATATAAAGGTATATCTGTGATGGAGATGTGTGCAGCTAGTTGTTCAGCTGCTGATTGGCTTCTGGTGTGTGATCTCCAGTGAACGAGATCCTGAGTGAGGCTGCCAAGGAGAGATCAGCAGAAAGCCCTGGGACAGAGGACAAGACCAGCACTGGTGAGGAGGGGGAGGGGAGGGGGAGGAGGAGAGACCAGCACTGGTGAGGAGGGGAGGGGGAGGGTAAGGAGGAGAGTCCAGCACTGGTGAGGAGGGGGAGGGGAGGGGAGGGGGAGGAGGAGAGACCAGCACTGGTGAGGAGGGGGAGGAGGAGAGACCAGCACTGGTGAGGAGGGGGAGGGGGAGGAAGAGAGACCAGCACTGGTGAGGAGGGGAGGGGGAGGAAGAGAGACCAGCACTGGTGAGGAGGGGGAGGGCAGGTCTATATATTATTTTTTAACCTTTCTTAAAAATTTAAATAGGTAATATATATGAACACAACACAACAACAAAATATTCCAAATGTGTAGATAAAATAAAAAAAAGATTATATATATTTTGTTTTTGCACACGACACAAACATTTTGTTGAATTTCAAAAAAAAAAAAAAAAAACTTGTTGCCTTCTGCCTTCCTCCATGGTAGCTTTGTCTGACCTTCATTTTTCCTCCTCCTCTCTCCTTAGCTCCATCAGTCCAACAGAGGTCTCAGATAGAAGAACTGCGCAAATTCGGAAAAGAGTTCAGGGTAAGTGTCCCCCTCTACTCCTCTCTGTTCTGTGACATCCAGTATTCCAGTACATTTAGCAGACGCTCTTATCCAGAGCGACTTACAGTAAATACAGGGACATTTCCCCGCGGCAACTGGTAACCTTCAGATTACTAGCCCGATTTCCTAACCCTTAGTTAGTTAGTTTACCCCTAGCCCTTGGCCCTCGAAACCAAGGGGTAAGCACTACATAGCCCTAAGAAATGGGACGCCACTTGGTTACAGGTACGTCATCTAGCACGTATCGATATCTCCAAAGCAAGTCGTGTTATGCACTGATATCAAACGTATGTGACTGCTTGCGTGTAAAAAGGGCTATACAAATACATTTGATTTGATCAAACGAAATTCGCTGCTAATGGAGTTTAGTTAAACCTGTAGACATGCTAGTCAGAGAAATGCATGACTGGTGTCAAATTAGCACTGTAACGTTAGCGGAGCAAACTAGCGATTTTTAAAGACATTTCAATTAAGAACATGGTTGCAAATATACGTGTACAGGACTGTGTATAGCACAAAACAAGACTCTTTAAAATATTTTTTTTAAACTGAAAATGTTACATTTATCTGACTCACCGCCATTGTTGCCGGTCGCGCAGAATTCACATAGCCCTAGGTTTCAAGTAAGGTCCAGAGCTTACTTGGTTTAAAGGGGTGTATACCGCTTAGTCTTAACCTTACCCGTAGCTCAAAAAGAGTATTGGCACACCACTTGCTCTCATGTGAACGCGCAAAAGTAAGGGCTAGGGGGAAAGGTAAGGGGGAGTATTGGGATTCAGCCTAACACCAGGAATGGACATCTTTATTAAAGGAGATTCTTAGTTTAGGTGATTACTGATCTATGTGAAAGGTGATTTGACTTTTTCCTCCCTCTCTCCTTACCTCCCTCCCTCTCTCCTTACCTCCCTCCCTCTCCTCCTTCCTCAGTTGCAGCCTAGTGGAGGCGGAGCCAGTGCAGCTGTAGCCCCACCCACAGACCCGGCCTCGCCCGGCCCCTCCAAGCCCTCCCCCTCAGACCCCTCCCCCCTCCTGATCCCAAGCTGCCCCCAGCCTCCTCCCCCTCCCTGCCCCCCCCCTCCCAGGACGCCTCCCCCGGCTCAGGGCCTGGTCCTGACAGGCAGTCTCCAGGGATGCCGCAGCCTGCCAGGACCCCAGGAAGTGAGGAGGCCAGACAGGAAACAGAGGAGCGTGGGGAGGGTGTGACTGAGTAAGTGGGGTCTGTTGTGGTCTGGGTGGATGCTAGTGCTAATACGACGTGATGTGGTCTGGGTGGATGGTAATGGTAGATCCAGTCCTCTAACTTTACTCCCTGCTCTGCTCAGGCAGGTGAAGAAGTCCACCCTGAACCCCAACGCCAAGGAGTTCAACCCTGTCAAACTCCCCATGCCTCTGGTACGCCCTGCCCCGCCCCCAAGGATATATCTGATGATGCTGGTTATAGTGGGGGGTTCAAACGACCATTTAACCCTGTTTGTGTGTGTGTGTGTGTGCAGTCTAAGCCCAGCTCGGCCCCCACCCCTCCTAGACCGACCCCCCCCAGCCCCTCGGTAATGCTGCAGCATCCTGGAGGACAAGGCCCCATCTACAACACCCCCTACCTCTCCTACGTGTCCCAGATCCACTCAGTACAGGTACACTCTGAGACAGGCCCTCACTGGAAGCTGGTCCTTTATGTGCCATCGTGGCGACCTCACTCCTCCTCTCCTCACTCCTCCTCTGCTCTCTCCAGCCCCCACAGATGTACCAGTACATGTCTACAGTCAACCAGGGCAAATACCCCCGAGCCAAAGGTATGTGTTCTCACCTCTTCCTCACCTCCTCCTCCTCTCCTCCTTCCTACCCCCCTGTAACCCTGCTCTGTGTTCCAGGCTCCGTGGGGGCCCAGCGCCCCGACCACGGGCCCTCGGCCCCCCCCATGCTGCAGGCTGCAGCCTCTGCCGCTGGCTCCCCTCTGGTGGCCTCTCCCTTCCAACAGCCCTACCTGCAGTACAGCCCCCAGTACAGCCAGCAGCAGCTGCTGCAGAGCATGAGCCCCTACCCCGGACAGGTGAGGAGAGGGGAGGAGCGTTAAGGATCTCAATCCTCACATCGTTCACTTACATTCTTTCTCTCTGTCTCCATTTCCTCCCCTCCTCTCCTCCCCAGATGTATTCCATGCTGCAAGGGGGAGCCAGGATGCTGAGCCAGGGTGGGGGCCACCCCCAGACCATGGGCCCCCCAGGGGGCCCCCAGTTCCCAGTCCAGGGTGAAGGCCCCCCTGGCCCACAGCAGGGCCTCTATGGTGAGACAGATCACCTACATTCTTCAAACATGATCTGTCTTCAGTCAGAAGCTGTTCTCTGCAGTAGAGCTGTGTCGCACAGTGTTGACCCCCTAACTGGACCTCAACAGTAACAGTGGTAGAAGATGCTCGTCTGGTGGCAGCTGTACTGGTTATCTGATGCATCTCTCCCCCTCCAGCCCCCCAGTCCTTCTCCCATCACAGTGGGCCGGTGCACCAGCCCCAGCCCTCCAGCACCCCCACGGGCAACCAGCCCCCCCCCCAGCACACAGCCCCCAGCCCTGGGCAGGTGAGACACACATTTCAGTCATCTTGTCAGACTTGTGAGCTAGGCATGGTTGTTGCTGACCTAACAAACCCTAATTCTCTCTCTCTCCCCCTTCCTCCAGAATGCCCAGTCAGGCCCCCAGCCTCAGCCTCTGTACCACTCTGGGCCCCTGACAGCCCCCAACCCCTCCAGCATGCCCCAGGGCCACACCTCCCCCCAGGCCTCCTACCCCCTGCAGGGCTACAGCCTCCACGGACACCAGGGCATCCCCCACTCATACCCCCTGGGGCAACTAGCACAGGTAACTAGCCCCTGGGGCAACTAGCACCACTAAAGTGACTCTAGGTAGTCTCCAGGGTTGGTTGTGTCGGCCGTTGTGACCTCTGGTCGACAGGTTGTATCACAGCTTCATTAACTGTTTCCTGTCATGTGACACTGAGAACAGAATGGAGTTCTCCCAGATCATCCTGATGTGCTAACTCCTCCCCCCCCCTCCCAGGCCCACGTCCAGGGGGGCATGCCAGGCCCCCACCAGGCCCACGGCCACCCCCAGGTGGTGATGCTGCAGCCCCCTCCCCAGGGGCATGGCTCCGTGCCCCAGCACCCCCAGCAGGGCCCCCACCAACACTTCTACATCCCCCAGGGTACGCTGCCACACACACACACACCATCCCCCAGGGTACGCTGCCACACACACACACACACACACACACCATCTACGTCTGACCTTGAGTAACGTGTTAGTTTGTCTCTCCAGCCATGCAGGTACAACACCCCTCCCCCTTCCATCCTCCTGGAAACTAGACCCCCCCCAGCCCCCCCCACCACCATCCTGGAGGAAGAGGAGGAAGACTAGCTCCATCTCTGTTCTGAGTGAGGAAGAGGAGGGAAACAGAGGTGACCACGATGAAGGGCAGAAGACCACAGACCTTCATCCTCTCTCCTCCTCCCTATTCTCTCCTCCCTCTCCTCTCCTTCCTCTTCTCTCCTCCCTCTTCTCTCCCCCTCTTCTCCCCCTCTCCCTCCTTCTCTCCTCCCTCTTCTCTCTCCTTCTCTCCTCCCTCTTCTCTCCCCCTCTTCTCCCCCTCTCTCTCCTTCTCTCCTCCCTCTTCTCTCCCCCTCTTCTCCCCCTCTCTCTCCTTCTCTCCTCCCTCTTCTCTCCCCCTCTTCTCCCCCTCTCTCTCCTTCTCTCCCCCTTTCTCCCCCTCTCTCTCCTCCCCCTCTCTCCTTCTCTCCCCTCTCTCTCCTTCTCTCCTCTCTCTCCTTCTCTCCCCCTCTCTCTCCTTCTCTCCCCCTCTCTCTCCTTCTCTCCCCCTCTCTCTCCTCCCCCTCTCTCCTTCTCTCCCCCTCTCTCTCCTTCTCTCCCCCTCTCTCTCCTTCTCTCCCCCTCTCTCTCCTTCTCTCCCCCTTTCTCCCCCTCTCTCTCCTCCCCCTCTCTCCTTCTCTCCCTCTCTCTCCTTCTCTCCTCTCTCTCCTTCTCTCCCCCTCTCTCTCCTTCTCTCCCCCTCTCTCTCCTTCTCTCCCCCTCTCTCTCCTCCCCCTCTCTCCTTCTCTCCCCCTCTCTCTCCTTCTCTCCCCCTCTCTCTCCTTCTCTCCCCCTCTCTCTCCTTCTCTCCCCTCTCTCTCCTTCTCTCCCCCTCCTCCCCCTCTCTCCCTCTCTCCCCCTCTCTCCCCCTCTCTCCTTCTCTCCCCCTCTCTCTCCTTCTCTCCCTCTCTCTCCTTCTCTCCCCCTCCTCCCCCTCTCTCCCTCTCTCCCCCTCTCTCCCCCTCTCTCCTTCTCTCCCCCTCTCTCTCCTCCCCCTCTCTCCTTCTCTCCCCCTCTCTCTCCTTCTCTCCCCCTCTCTCTCCTTCTCTCCCCCTCTCTCCCCTCTCTGTGGACAGGACAGGATAAGCGTCTGAGGATAATGATCTCTGTGAGAAGGATTCAGACGTTGGAGGAGGAGAGACACTTTGTCTCAAAACACGACTGGCTGTTTTGCCTCCTGAAGCCTCCTGGTCATGTTCTCGGGAGCGAGGAGAGCTTTATCTCTGGCTCGGATCAGGGAGGGGATTTTTAAACTACAAATTTGATCTGTTTTTGTTTTTTAAGCTGTGTTCAGTACTGAAACCCATCCCTTCCCCACTTCTTCTCTCATAGGGAAATACAAATAATAAAAAAAATAAAGGAAAATACAAAAAAAATATTAAAACAACAATGACCAAAAAATAAAGTTTTAAACTTAACTACAGAAACCTTTTGTTTGGCTTTATTTGGTTATTTATTTGACAAGCAATAAGACACAACTGGAAAACCAACATTGGTGATTCAAAGTCAGCAGATATCAGACATCTTTCATAGAAACTCCTTCATCCAGTCAACACTAGTCTGACCTTCCCTGTGAACTGCGTTTAAAACATACCCAGCAGGGGAGGATACTTGACATCATTTGCGGCATTTCAACATCGTTGTCATTAAACTATAGCTTTGTGTTAGTTATATATCACTTATGTAAACCCTATCTGAAGATCTAAAGGTTGCAGGTTTGAATCCCCCTGTATGTGTGGATCCTAAGTGAACGTGGTTCAGTTGCTGTAGTGTTCCCAGTAGGGGGCGCTACATGGTAAGGCCTGCCAGAGCCCCGCCCCACCAGGAAGCAGGTCAGCAGTGCCCTGTGTCAGCAACACATCACATGGAGCACTCTGATGCTGACAGGATGAAGACGCCCTCTCCCCCTCTTCTCTCTCCCCCTCCTCTCTCTCCCCCTCCTCTCTCTCCCCTCCCATCTCTGTCCTTTCCTCCTCTACCTCTCTCTCCCCCTCCTCTCTCTCCCCCTCCTCTCTCTCCCCTCCTCTCTCTGTCCTTTCCTCCTCTACCTCTCTCTCCCCCTCCTCTCTCTCCCCCTCCTCTCTCTCCCCCTCCTCTCTCTCCCCTCCCATCTCTGTCCTTTCCTCCTCTACCTCTCTCTCCCCTCCTCTCTCTGTCCTTTCCTCCTCTACCTCTCTCTCCCCTCCTCTCTCTGTCCTTTCCTCCTCTACCTCTCTCTCCCCTCCTCTCTCTGTCCTTTCCTCCTCTACCTCTCTCTCCCCTCCTCTCTCTGTCCTTTCCTCCTCTACCTCTCTCTCCCCCTCCTCTCTCTCCCCCTCCTCTCTCTCCCCTCCCATCTCTGTCCTTTCCTCCTCTACCTCTCTCTCCCCTCCTCTCTCTGTCCTTTCCTCCTCTACCTCTCTCTCCCCTCCTCTCTCTGTCCTTTCCTCCTCTACCTCTCTCTCCCCTCCTCTCTCTGTCCTTTCCTCCTCTACCTCTCTCTCCCCTCCTCTCTCTGTCCTTTCCTTCTCTACCTCTCTCTCCCCTCCTCTCTCTGTCCTTTCCTCCTCTACCTCTCTCTCCCCTCCTCTCTCTCCCCTCCTCTCTCTGTCCTTTCCTCCTCTACCTCTCTCTCCCCTCCTCTCTCTGTCCTTTCCTCCTCTACCTCTCTCTCCCCTCCTCTCTCTGTCCTTTCCTCCTCTACCTCTCTCTCCCCTCCTCTCTCTCTCCCCCTCCTCTACCTCTCTCCTCTTCATGCGGTGTGTGCTGATCCAGGTCAGTGAGACAGGGTGTAGAGTATCTCTGCACTGTGCTCCAGTCTCTCCCGGTACTCCAGCTGGAGGTGGTTGCTGGGGGCGACCCCTTCCGTGCCGTAGAGGAGACCCCAACAGCAGCAGGCAATCACCGCAGTGCTGTCACTGTCCCCTGGAGGGAGAGGGGTAGCAGAGGAAGGGGTTACTAATGATGAGGCGGGAGGGAGAGAGAGATAGAGAGAGGAGTGAGTTAGGACAGAGTCCCCCCTCTCCTGCTGCCTCCATGCTCCCTAACAGAAGGATACACTGCCCCCCCCCCCTCCAGCACTGACCTCCATGAAACCCCGCCCTGCTCATCAGCTCCTCCCAGTCTGCCCCCGCCCCCAGCAGAGCATCCAGGGCTATCATTGGTGCGTCGTGTCCGCTGCGCCCTGCCCACCCGGACAGGCTGAAGCTCTTATAGGCCACGTCTCTCTCTGTTGGCCCATAGGTGGCAGGCCACAGCACAGGCCCCACCCCCTCAGATAGGCCCCTCTGTTGCAGGTACCTACAGGGGTAGAGCGACCGTGATTGGGTGAAAGTGCTCAGGAGGACAGAGGCTTCTGTTTGGGTGAAAATCTGAGTCCAAACTATATTATAAAGGCTATAAACATTATATAAACTATTATATAACTATAAGGAAAGAAAATCTAACCATGATAAGGTCTGTATGAAGGTGGTTTGAGGATTCAGACCAGATATTCAGACAAATTATCTGCTTTCATATTTCTGCATGTCATCGATTTGTCTCCCTGAGACCAGCTCACATCATCCAAATTCAGTACTGCCTCTGTCAACACAATCTCTCAGCCTCAAATCCCCGGTCTTAAACTCCACACAGTCAGACAGGTGCTTCAGCCACATCATCCCATGACTGCTGTTCTAGAATGTTCTCACCACTTCCTGTCGCTTTTCTAGAATGTTCCCACCACTTCCTGTTGCTCTTCTAGAATGTTCTCACCACTTTCTGTCGCTTTTCTAGAATGTTCCCACCACTTCCTGTTGCTTTTCTAGAGTGTTCTCACCACTCCCACTTCTCAGAGAAGTAGCTCCAGTCTCTCTCCGTCTCCTCAACAGCGAAGCCCTGCGACCGCACCACGCTCCTGGCGATTGGACAGGCTTCCCTGACCAGGCCAAGTCCCCAGGTGGTGATTGGCCGTCTCTGGGCGGCGTACGAGGTGAAGAGGGCTGAAGCCACGGCACCTAGGAAACCGGTGGGATGAGGGTGGGTCATCCTCCCCGTCTCCACAGCAACGGCGACCAGAGTAGAGAGCTGCTCTGGGTTTGGGTACCTGGACAGGTGAGGAGGAGTCAGGTGACACCATGTAACTAATTGGTTACAGGAAACTAAGTCGTTTGCCCACCTCACCTCAGCCCTATGCACATGGACCTCATTGCAGCTCCGCAGCCCGTCCCCTCGGGGTTGTAGGGGACCCGGTACCCCCCGACGGAGCCCGGCCTTAGCTGGGACACCCCTGGGGGGCGGCAGGGGACACCAATCTGACACTAGCTTCACACAAGCGTCTGCTCAGTGTATTAACATGCAGAATGTTTGTCACCTAAGATGCTGGAGGGCCCTGGCTTCCTGCCCTCCATGTCCTTCATGGCCTCCACATAGCCAGCCGCTACTTCCTGTAGAAACTCCTCCCCTTCCTTCCCTGGAACATACCATCACATGTTCACCTCCTTCCTGAGCTAGCCTCCTCTCACCTGTAGCTAACCTCCTCTCACCTGTAGCTAACCTCCTCTCACCTGTGGCTAACCTCCTCTCACCTGTAGCTAGTCTCCTCTCACCTGTAGCTAACCTCCTCTCACCTGTAGCTAACCTCCTCTCACCTGTAGCTAACCTCCTCTCACCTGTAGCTAACCTCCTCTCACCTGTAGCTAGTGCCTCTGCTGTAGCCAGGTGCAACACAGTGTCATCACTGACTGGCCAATCAGGTAGCTTCACTGTGATGTTCTTCAGTCCGCCCAGCTCCTTCAGCTCCTGTAGACGTCATGTTATAATCACCTACAGCATGTTTAACATGTTATAATCCCCTACAGCAGGTTTAATGTTATAATCCCCTACAGCAGGTTTAATGTTATAATCACCTACAGCAGCGGTCCCCAAACCCCGGGCCGCGGACCGGTACCGGTCCGTGGGTCATTTGGTACCGGTCCGCAGAGAAAGAATAAATAATTACATTATTACAGTTTTATATAAAAAAAATGCACTTTAAATATTTGTTTTTGTGTTGCGTCTTATTTTGAAGGCATGTTTAAATGTTACCATAGCGACCAGAGAGTGTTTGGGGCAGAGCGGGGCAGAGCCGCAGAGACATGGACATAATAAGGGCAGAGAGGATTCATGTTATGTTGTTGGCACGATGTTACGAGGCCGCTGCTAATAAAGTTGCATAAGAGTACACAGTGGATTCACGTTTATTATTGTATTTAGAAAATGCCACCGTTTGTATGCCGGTCGTATCATTTTATTTTATGTATTTATGCGCCACGCCTTAAAGGCCGGTCCGTGAAAATATTGCAACATTAAACCGGTCCGTGGCGCAAAAAAGGTTGGGGACCGCTGACCTACAGCATGTTTAACATGTTATAATCACTTATAGTGGCACTGAATGAATGTGATATGGTCTTTAGCTTGTTTCTCAGAAGACTGGTAACCTTGAGAAACCTGTACACAGCAACTCACCAATCCACCCACCCACCCACCCCTTGCCCAAACTATTTACATTTAGCAGACACTCTTATCCAGAGCGACTTACAGTAAGTACAGAGACATTCCCCCCGAAGCAAGTAGGTTGAAGTGCCTTGCCCAAGGACACAACGTCATTTTTCGAACCGACAACCATCTGATTAATAGCCCGATTCCCTACATAACTAGCATAACTATAACACATAACTATAGCATATAGTTTGAACTTCGGAAACCGTCCACTTCAAAAAGGCACGGACTACCTGTGCCCACCTGGTGAATGGCTGGCCCGGACTCGTTATACTCCCACAGCTGGTTCCGGTAGCCTAAGGCGTCTCCCGCTCCGCTCAGCAACATGGCGGCCTTGTAGTGCTGGAGGGAGACTGATGGGCTGGCCGGGGAACGAAAAAGCAACTGAGAAAGTTCGTGTTCAGAACTTTCGCCTAGACCATCTTATCTGCGAGGTAGCCTACATTGAGTCATGGAATAGGCTAACTGTCCAATAAATTACTTTTTCTAATTGTGACACAAATGCTCATTTTAGTAGTTTTTAGAGTCGTACGCTCTGGATTTTACTAACCTGCCCATTGCAACAAGGCTCTCCAAAATAGTGTTGTTTGTAAGGGGTCAAGGACGACAGTTTACTGGAGCACCCACCGCCACAGACAGCTCGGTGTCTCTAATCAACTTCACCACCGGGTTAAAGTTCTGACAAAAAAAGAAAATGTAAGAATCATTTTGAGTCAGGACTGCCGCAATTGACCACGACAAGCCCACTGAAGCGCGCCACTTAAGTTACACTTCTAAATTTAAAAATAGTCTAGGCATGCTATTTCTGAAACCGATGTGTAGCCTAGTAGATTAAAACACGCAATATGAATGTTTGTTAAATGTCTGAATATTCTTAATTCCGTCCGTGGTTTTGTAACCCGTCAAGTGGTCCATAAACCTGAGTGTTAACATTTGATGAGTTTCTATGCAATTAGACATTGTGTAGACATGAATATGCATGCGCAGACTTCTCACATAGTCTGCAGGAAATCTAAATGATTTCAAATGCCGTCCAAATCGTACAAACATCCTTCAGTAGGTATACTCGCATAATAATTCTTGCATAGGCTGCACTGGTCATAAACCATGAACTAAGTCCGCTAGCGTTATCACTTGCCGTGTATATAGCTGGATGAGATACTCTCGACAGCCCTCAGATTAGACTATAAGTTACAGTATTATTTAGCATTAAAACAACTATAAACCTAATTGTCATAGTCTCTAACCATGATAGGAGCAAGTTAGTAACGTGACACCAGAAGAGATTCATATAGTACAGTCAGCTGGAAGCCTAAATACAGACCGTTCATTGACTCCGACAGCTAAACGGTCAGAAAACTGTCATTCTGATCCTTACTTTTCTGCATTAGCCTATTTTCTATATGTGTTCGCATTGGACAAGGGCGTCTGCTAACGGAATAAAACATAAAGCGTCCGCTTGGTGGCGGTGTTTCCCCTCCAACCCTGCTGCGTGTGACAGACACCGGGGCTGTCGGTAATCTCTGCGCTGTGTCGCGGTAATCCCAGGGCTACCCAGTCATTAACTCCGTCTACAGACCCGGGGAGGCAGGAGACGGGCTGGTGTGACACACTGAGACAAGGTGTCACAGATGGCTCAAAGGCTAGTTGTCACATGAGCTGTCACCTGCCATGAGGGTGCCAGGTTGTGAGGGCCCTACCTGCAGCCTGGACTGAGGAGGGCATGGGAGGAGGCTGGGAGGAGGCTGGCCGGCTGGAGGCTGGCTGGCTGGAGGCTGGGAGGAGGCTGGGAGAAGGCTGGGAGGAGGCTGGGAGGAGGCTGGCTGGCTGGAGGCTGGGAGAAGGCTGGGAGGAGGCTGGGAGGAGGCCGGGAGGAGGCTGGGAGGATGCTGGGAGGAGGCTGGCTGGAGGCTGGCTGGAGGCTGGGAGGAAGCTGGCTGGGGGCTGGGAGGAGGCTGTGTGGATGGAGGCTGGGAGGAGGCTGGCTGGAGGCTGGGTGGATGGAAGTGTCTGTTCACTGAATGGTCAGGGTGGAATCCCAGCCAATCACAATAGCTCTTACACTGAGGTCCTTGCACAACCTGCTTGTGTGTGTGTCTCCTGGTACAGTTGTTCAATCACTGTGAGCGAGCGAGCGAGAGAGAGGGGGTGGTGAGAGAGACAAGACAGACGTCCAGATCTCTGCATCTATGCATGAGTGTGTGTGTCTGTGTCTGTGTGTGTGTGTGTGAGAGTGTGTGTGAGTGTGTGTGTGTGAGTGTGTGTGTGAGTGAGTGTGTGAGTGTGTGTGTGAGGGAAACCAGCGAGGCACAGCGCCCATGGCAGACACACACACATATACCACACCACACACACACCACACATTCACACAATGCATAAATTCACAGATTGTGAACACATCAGTCTGTCACAAGAAATCAATAAACTGAAGCATCCTTAGAACACTGTTAATTATCAGAGCAGGAAACCCCCACAATAGGACTAATGATCGAGCAAGGCCATTTGCATGAACATCCTGTGAGTTGCTAATGTTTTTAAATGAGCCCCTTCAGCTAATGTGTGTCAGAGCAGGCTACCAGTGTGTGTCTGTGGTGTGTGTGTGTGTGTGTGTATGTTGACGTGTGTGTGGCTAGTTCTGCTCAAAGGACTTGGATAAGCCTGGCTGGATCTGTAAACTTCCCCCAGCCTGCCTTCTAATACTGGTGAATGTGGCAGGGGGGGGAGGAGAGGGGTGAGAGAGGGGGAGGGGGGACAAGGCTGCAGAATGCCTGAGTGGTTCTGGGCAAAGACTCCCTCTGTGGTGTGGGTGTTTGTGTGTGTGCGGTCTGGGTGTGTGTGTGTGTGTGCGGTCTGGGTATGTGTGTGTGTGTGCGGGCTGGGTATGTGTGTGTGTGTGTTGGGGTGTTTCCTGCTGGGATGGAGAATGTTTTTCTTCTTCAGCAGCTGCAGATCTTGACCCAGCGTACCCCTCCCCCTCTTCCCCTCCCCCTCTTCCCCTCCCCCTCCTCTTCCGCCTCCTCCCCTCCTCCCCCCTTTCCCTCCTCCCCCTTCTCCCCCTCTCCCCCTCCTCCCTCCTCCCCCCCCTCCCCTTCCTCCTATATATATAGTATGTATGTTGGTGTTCAGGCTCCAGGTGTTTCATGTTCAGCTCCTCACACTGATCACCCAGCCTCCACCCAGCCTCCACCAGCCTCCACCCAGCCTCCACCAGCCTCCACCAGCCTGGACCCTGCACACTCATCACCCAGCCTCCACCCAGCCTCCACCCAGCCTCCACCAGCCTCCACCAGGCTGGACCCTGAGCCTCAGTGAGGGGTAGAGGCGGGAGGGTGAGAGGGGTGGG